>NW_004524878.1:803093-808790 GCF_000260255.1 Octodon degus
GAGAGAGAGAGAGAGAGAGAGAGAGAGAGAGAGAGAGAGAGAGAGAGACCCCGCGAGCCGCGGTGAGGGCTGTGCTGGTCACTGTGCGAATGTAACCCACGAGCTCGAGAGCAGAGGGCGCCCGGAGGTGCGATCGCGGCCTGTAACCCTGGCCCCTGCAGCTGCGAGTGTGGGACCCCTGCGTGAGGTTGAGAAGCGCCGTGAGAGTGCATCCAGTCCACGTGTGTCCCTGGGCTGGGACTAAGTACAGGGAGCCCACCCAGCACAGGAATGTGTGAGACGGGTGAGCGTGCTTCTGTGCGTGATGTGTGAGTGTGACTCCTGGCCACTGAGGCAGGCGCCCCATCCCCTCTATTTTGTCATTAAGACAGACCTGGAGAAACTAGGGAGGATCACGAGGCAGCGGATGCGGGAGCCAGGCCACGCACCCCTCCCCAGCCACCTGTTCCTGCGCGCTCTGGGATTTGCTTCCTTGGTACCCACCGCCTCCGCCGAGTTCCCCGCCCAGCTTCCCACCCCTGCTTCTTTGCCCTCGCACTACCCCTGCTGGTACCAACGCCACTCCCCCACCCTCCTCTTTTATTTCCAGGCTCATAGCCGCCCCCGCCCGCCTGGGCTCCACACCCAGGCACACCTTGCGCCTCCACCCACCCGCTGTCCGGTTCCCAGCTCCAGTCTCTCAAGGCTGTGCAGAGGGCGTGCTTATGCTTGACCAACTTCTCCACATTTTACCTCCCAGGAAATCTCTATTGAGAGAGCCAGTGAGAGAGCCTATAGAGGCAGAGACACAGAAGGTAATTGATTCCCCCAAATTAGGTTTCTGCTTTCTAAAGACCAGTATTGTTCCTGTTCTCAATGTGCACAGAGGTATTGAAGATTTCCTTTTTGTTTCCTCAGGCAATGAATGAGCTTAATCCATTTGGCTTTATAAATCAGGAAACTAATATTCGCTCCTTCCATAGCAGCTTTTTAAAATTTTTAATTGGTGGGGGAGGCACAGTTAGTCACCCTTATGCTGTCCCCAAGCCCCCACTTATCAAAACACATCCTGATTGAGGGGTGGAGAAAAGGCAGGATGGGGGCACTCGGGCTGATTCTTCTGCCCTCCTCTGTCCTTGCATACGGACCCTCAGATGGTCTGGGAAAGTTGGAGAAATGATTGCGTGAATTAGGTTCAATTTAGTGAAGCAAAGAGGTTCTTCACAATCCTTGCCCAAATTAGCTTCTCTTAATTGCCCACTAGCTCTGAGCCACTGAGCACAGCCATGCCATAGCCGGGTTCGGCCATCCCTCTGCTTCACTGCACAGACTCTAGAGTTTCTTCCTGGTGCCAAGATCTGACTTAGCTCCCCATGCTCAAAAAGATCCTGGATGGCTCTCTATAGTCCTCAGGTGCCTCATGATCTGGGGCTGCCTTGGGTCCCCCACTGCTCCACTTCAGCCCACCTGATATCCTTTGGTTTTACTCCCATCCTTCCTGCTCCCCTGGGCTGCCTGTACCACAGCAGCTGCCCCAGGGACTCTTCTCTGCACAGTGAGCCCTACCTACCTCTCACAAACAATGCCCCATCCTCCTCCAAATGGATATCTCTGCCTGAAGAGCAGAGCTTGTGGCTAGGGCACTATTCCCTGGAGGCCTGGGGCACACAGTCAGCCACTGAGGGCAGGGTTTCACCTCCCCCCCCCCAGAGGGGGAGGACATGGTAGGATGTCAAGAGACTCCCCAGGACCATGGGCACAGAGGATCAAGGAAGGGAAATCTTTTTCTGGACTTGAGATTGAAGAAAAGAGGCTCAGTAGCAGACTCCGGAGCGGCACTTTTTCCTAGGATCTTGAATAGATGGCATGGGAACCATGCCCGGGAGCCTGCTTTTTCCCACACCCAATATTTGGATTCTCACGCTCTTGCTATTTAGTTCTCTGTGTAGCCAGGCAGGGTCATTGCCTAAATCGGTGCTAGCTGCTCCCTGTATGTGGGCATCTAGTCAAGGGAGCAAGTGGGGCTCAAAATTCTCTTTGCTCTCCAGGCCTTGTGCCTAGCTTAGGCTGCACCCACCCAGAGATGGCACCTTTGGCTCATTTGCAGATGTTCATTCAGATGATCATAGCCCTGCAACTGAGTATCTCTACTCTCGCAAAGTCCACGGGCAGAAAAATCAGCCTGAGAGATGAGTACCCAACCTCCCTGCCCCACCTGCACTTGTGGCAAGGGACTGTGGGAGCTTTTAAAAGACTAGTCTTTTTTTGGTGGGGAGACAGACAGACAGACAGACAGACAGACAGACAGAATGTTTGGCATGGAGTTATCAGGTGGCCCAACTCCATCTTTGTGTGTATACAGACCACCAATTTCTGGTGAAAGACTTCAAATTCAGTTCATAGCTAGGACTGAGACCTGCAAAGGGAAGAGCTGGAATGGAAGGAGCTGTTTTACAGAATGAGGTTCCCGCAGGAAGGCCGTGTTGGAGGGGGCAATGAGGTTCCTGAGAAGGGATTTTTATGGACTACATAGACTGAGCAGCAGGGTCCAGAGTTTGGAAGGAGCAGCAGTTCCAGGGGTGATGCGGGGGTGGGCCTGAGCCACTCCTGACCAGCACTCTGGGAAGAAAAGGGCAGTGGTACAAATGACGAACTTATTCACCAGGAGTCCTACAGGCTTGCTGTGGGAGTCCCCTGTAAAAGAGCTGGTCACTCTTTACCTGTCTGGGCCAGGAAGGTAAATAGCGAGGTAGCATTGGTTAGCAGAAGCTCAAAGCTCCATGGCAAGAGCATCAGGCAATAGAACTAATTGTAATGGGCAACAGCGATTCCTCCAATCCATCAACCCCAATCTCGTACCCTGGGGTTGTAAGAGAATGACACTCCAGAACTGGAAATCTAGTGTTGTCCAGAGGGTAGTTGGATTAAACATGTAAGTAGTCGTTGAAGGCCCCACAACTTTTTAGAAAGGAAGATTCTGGGAAGGAGGATTGGAACACATCAGAATTTGGGGTTAATTATTATAAATATGTAAGATCTGGAACTTGACATTGTACGGCCTATATGTCCCAACCTGCCTGAGCTGACTACAGGCATGATGAGAAGGGCCATGTGGTCTAGAGAGGGCCAGCGACAGGCGCAGCCCCACTGTGACTACCGGCTTCTCCTGATGGTAGCGGAGCTCAGTGCGTCAGTGTGTTACACAAAGCAGATTGTCTGAGTAAGTTAGAAAATAATATACAGCCAAATGCTGTTTACAAGAAATACTCCCAAAACAAGGTGACAGAAAAACTGAAAATAAAGCAATGGCAAAAAAAATATACTAAGCAAATGGAAGCAGAGAGGGAGTAGGAACAGCAATATTCATGTCAAACAAAGCTTACTGCAAGCCTGAAAGCATAAGCTGCCTGGAAATTAAGAAACATACCCTTAAATTACTACTAAATCGAAAATAAAATTAGCACTGAAATTACAAACAAAGTAGTGATGAAAAAGAGAAACCAGCATGTCCTACAGAAGTTGTAGGGCAAGGAAATACACTCTTAAATGCTTTCAATGTTAAACTAAAGACCAAGAGTAAATAAACTAGATCTAAGAAGTTAGAAAAAGAACAAAGCAAAAAAACACAGGGCAATTAATCAGGTTCACATTATAAATTAATGTGATAGAGTATAAAAAGTTAAATAATAATAATTAAAAGGGCAAAGTAGAGTCAAAATCTACTTCTTTGAAAACAAAATCCTGGGACCGGGGAGATGGCTCAGTAGAATAAGCCCTTCCCTGGCAAGCGCAAGGGCCTGAGTTCAAACCCCGGTTCCGGAAAAAAAAAAAAAAAGAAAGAAAAAAAGAAAGAGAAAAAAAATCCTGACAAAATAGTAAAATGCAGGCAAATCTGTCTAAGGAAACAAAGACAGTCAAAGTGTACAATATTAACTATGAAAAGATGTATCACAAGCATAGAAAAGGTAAAAGAGTTATAGCAATACAAATAAGCCTATGAAAATAAACATGAAAGCCCAGAGAAATGTAGAAAATTGGTAAAACTGAACATAGAGGCCCAAACCCGGACTAGCTCAATAAATGAAAGACATTTAAAAGAAAATTAAAACTCTGCCATTAAAATATCACAAGGCGCCGTGTGATCCAGCAATGCTGTGAACCAAAAGCAAGTTCTTCAAGAAATATTTATATATTCATACTCTTAGCAGCATTGTTCACACGAGCCAAAAGGTAGAAAAACCCAACTGTCCACTGGACAGCAACCATCCAGTGCTGAGCCGAGAAACAAAATGTGGTGCATCCATACAGTGGAATATTATCCAGCCTCTAAAAAGGAAAGAACTTGTGGAACATGCTGCAACATGGATGACCTCGAGGAAGTGATGCTGAATGAAGTAAACTCACCACAGAAGAATAAATACTGTATGCTTCTACTTACAAGTGGTACCCGGTACCTGGAGTACTCAGAATCACAAAACACAGCTATGCCTGGGAGGAGGGACAAATGTGATTTGTTGTTTAATGGGTACAGCATTTCATATGTTCAAGATACAAAGAGTTCCAGGGAATGGCTGCCAAATAGCGTGGATGCACTTAGCACTACTATACTGTACACCTGAAAGTGCTTGGACTGGTGAGGCTTATGTAATGTGGATTTCACCACAATCAGAAATTTAAGGCTGGGTCTGGTGGTGCTCGCCTGTAGTCCCAGCACTTGGGAGGCTGAGGCAGGAGGACTGCAGTGAGTTTGAGGCCAGCCTGGGCTATATAGTAAGTTCAAAGTCAGCCTGAACTACATATTGAGACCCTGTCTCAAGCCTCCCCCGACAAACTAAAAGTCACAAGCCATAACTGACATTATAGTAAATTCTTTATGACTTTTGCAAACGTGTGTGTGTGTGTGTGTGTGTGTGTGTGTGTGTAGTGTTGGGATTGAACCCAGGGACTTGAATATGCTAGCCAAGTGTTCTACCACCAAACCTGGAAACAAGCTTTTAATAGTATTTAAATTACTCCAGATAAGAGAAAAAGTTGAAAAACTTCCCAGTTTGTTTCATGAGCCAGCACTTTCTTCTTTCCCAAACTTTATAATGATTAAATTCTAAATGAAAGAAAAAAAAAAACACAAAATAGTTTGAATACGAGAGCATAATCTGGAATAAGATATTACTTAACTGGATATGGGGAAATATCAAAATAATTCCTAAAGGCAGGGCAAGGTGTGTGTGTGTGTGTGTTGCAGTACTTGGATTATATCCAGGGTTTTCATACTCAGTGACATCCCTCCCTTATGAAACTTTTTTTGGAAATAGAATCTCACTAAGTTGCTTTAAATCCCCTAGGCAGAGCTCAACCTTTCAGGCTTCCTGCCTCAGCCTCCCAGAGTGCTGGGACTATAGGTGTGTGCCACCATCCCCAGCAGGCAGGTTTGTTTTACCCCTACCAATATGATTCAGCATCAGGAGATCTAGCTATATAAATCACTACATCGATAAATAAAGGGGAAATGTGATTGGAGTAACAGATGTCAAAAATAATTTGACAAAATTAAGCATACATTGGTAATAAAATATTAAAACCAATAAAAAAGAACTACAATACTTCATTTTTTTTAGAATTTTATTTTTTAACATTTATTTATTTATGTGTGTGTGTGTGTGTGTGTGTGTGTGTGTGTGGCCAGCTCAGCCCACCTGGGGGCAGGGCTGGCTGGCATGT
>NW_004524878.1:809468-810816 GCF_000260255.1 Octodon degus
ATGACAAAAGTATGGGTACTTACAAATTGTATGATTATGTATCAAGAAAGCCCAATAAAAATTTAGTTTAAAATTTTCTAGACTTAATGAAATATCTTGGAAAGTAACTAAATACAAAATAAATATAGATTTACAGAGCTTTTTCTAAATGCAACTGCATAATAGAAATGAAAATGAAGAAATAGATCTTTTACAGTGAGGACAAAATTACAAAATCTAGAGGAATAATTTAAAGACAACCGTTACAAGTGTAAAGCTCTTCTTTGAAGAAAGTTGCAGAATCCTATCAAAGCACATATAACAAGATATGAACATAGAGAATGGCAGCCTTATCTGAGAAAGAGACTTATACAGGCTGAGGATATAGCTCAGCAGCATGAGTGCCTGCTTGGCAAGCACAAGGTCCTGAGTTCAGTCCCTGGTACTACAAAAAAGAAGAGAGACTTATAAAAAGCCAGTTCTGGGACTGGGGAGATGGCTCAGAGGAATAAGCTCTTCCCTGGCAAGCGCAAGGGCCTGAGTTCAATCCCCGGTTCTGCAAAATAAATAAATAAATAAATAAATAAATAAATAGCCAGTTCTTTTGAAATGAATATATAGAATTAATAGTTTTTATTAGAACCCCCAGTAAAACAATTTAGAACTTTAAAAAACTTTTATTTGTAAAACATTGGAAAAATAAATACCCAAGGCTAATTAAGAAAATACATGTAAAGAAGAGAACAAACATTATTAGAAAATAAAACATGCTACAAAGCCACCATAATCTAACAGTATGGTGTAAACCAGAAAGACTTGAATAGATCAGAGAAACAGAGACCCAGTGTAGGTTCAAGTAAAGAAAGAAATTTAATGTATTAAAACTTATCAGAGAAAATGACTAATGAATGGCACTTCCAGCTGCAAACATTCGTTTATGGGAGATGGACAGATCAACCAATAGGCACCTAGATGTCTTTAATCACTAAGGAAATGCATGTGACAACCACAATAATATTCTTTTTCATGTTCATTAGGAAATAGAATAAAAACATTCAGATTAAAACAAATGTTAGCGTTCAATCTCCAGTTCCGAAAAACAAAACAAATGTTAGCAAAGATGGAAAAATCAGAACCCTGCTGGTGAGAATATAAAGGGAGCAACCACTTTGGAAAGCAATCTGGCAATTCCTCAAAAAGTTAAATGTAGGGCCGGCGAGATAGCTCAGCACACTAAGTGCCTGCTTTGGCAAGCGCAGGGACCAAGGTTCAATCCCTAGTCCCGCATACCATGCTGGTCCTGCCCCTGGGGTGTGCTGAGCTGTGTGGTGGTGCACACCTGTAATCCCAGTGCTGAGGAGGCTGAAAA
>NW_004524878.1:812002-812956 GCF_000260255.1 Octodon degus
AAAGGATACTGTGAATAAATGAACTACAAGTAATTTACAGAGAAAATACTTGCAAAATTTGTGGAAATTAAAATAATATGCTGTATGTAAAGAGTTTCTAAATTGTGAAAGAAAAAGCAAAAGCCTAAAAGAAAATTGGAAAAAGGGTATGAACAGGCCATTTATTGCAGCAGAGATTAAAGTGGCCAATAAAATGCTTACTCTCATTATTACTTGGGAAAATGCAAATTAAAGCAAAGTAAGTTTTCATTACCTAAATTCATCAGATTCGC
Source organism: Octodon degus (assembly GCF_000260255.1). NCBI lineage: Eukaryota > Metazoa > Chordata > Mammalia > Rodentia > Octodontidae > Octodon > Octodon degus. Next base: position 812,275 of record NW_004524878.1, read on the forward strand.
AAAAAAAAAAAAAAAAGAAAGAAAGAAAGAAAGAAAGAAAGAAAGAAAGAAAGAAAGAAAAAAGAAAAAATAAAGCAAGAGAGTGAAGAATGTTCAGGTCTACTAAAAATTTAGGAGGATGGCTATTTTCATTGTTGCTGAGCAAGTTAACTGGCACTATCTATTATAATTTGGCCAGGTAACTCGGCACTATCTATTAAAATTAAAAAGAATAAGTTACTGATACATATCACAAGATGGACGGGCCTTGAAACATTACAGTAAGAAAAAGAAAGCAGTCACAAAAACAGCACATACATCCTTTCATTTATATAAGATGTTCAGAATTGGAAATCTGTAAAGATGGAATGTGGAGTAGCAGTTGCCAGGGATTAAGGTAGGCATGGGGTGATGGCTGAAGGGCATGAGGTTTTTCTTGAGGTGCCAGCGATGTCATGTAATTAACTCCAGTGATTCATGGATCCGTGATATCATGTTATACTGACATGCATGGAACTGTGCACTTTAAGTGGGTGGATTGTCTGGTATGTGAACCAGTTAGGGTACAAATGAGATCCCTACCTCCCCTAAACATAAAAATCATGTACCAGGGGCCAGGGAGATAGCTCAGTAGAATAAGTGCTTTCCTGGCAAGTGCAAGGGCCTGAGTTCAATCCCCGGTTCCGCAAAAAAAAAAAAAAAA
>NW_004524878.1:813191-813791 GCF_000260255.1 Octodon degus
TATTAAAATTAAAAAGGTACCTGCCTTTTGACCCAGAAATCTTCCTTTTGGGAATCTATCCTACAGGGGAAAAAATCACCTATCTCTAACGATGACCCTGTAATTTCAGCAGTGTGTATTGTGGCAGAAAATTGGAAAGCATTTGAATATCAGTGTCAATCAATGATTGAGTACATTGTTTCACAGTCCTGCTGTAGAATATTATGAACTATTAAAAAAGAAGTTCGAGCTACAGCTACTAATGTACAAAACATGTCCGTGAGCTGGGAAAGGGGGAGCACACCTGTAATCCCAGCACCCTGGGAAGCTAACGGAGGGGGATTACAAATTCAAATTCATCCTGGGGGGGAACTGAGCAATCTAATGAGACCTTGTCTCAGATTTAAAAGCTAGAAAGAGGCTAGGGCTATAGCTCAGTGTGAAGGCTCTAGGTTTGGCCTCTAGCATGTCTCCCTCCCAACACGAACAGCACATCTAGGATATATGCTAGTGAGAAAGCACAATAGCAAGTGGTATCATCTCATGTCAAGGAACTCTTTCCTGTTTTCATAGGAACATGGAGAAAGGGTGTGAAAACCTGCCCCTGTGCAGGCTACCAGC
>NW_004524878.1:813906-818906 GCF_000260255.1 Octodon degus
ATATATATATGAATGATAGGGTCTTGCTATGTGGTTCAGGCTGGCTTTGAACTCACTGACTGTGTTATCCAGGCTGGCCTTGAACTCATGGGAATCCTCCTGCCTCTGCCTCATGAATGCTACAATTACAGGTTTGAGCCACCACCTTTTATCTTAATTTATAATTTTTAAACTTTAAGAACACATCAGAGAGTTGTTTTTGATACTTCCTTTAATCCCAGTCAGAGCAAGCAAGCAGGATCTCGTGGACATTGCCGCAGGAACTCCTAACTTCCCACACCCTATGCTCCCCAAGTATAGCCCCTGGGCTCTCTGTGCAGTCAGGAGGTATTTACAAAGTACCAATCAGACTTTGCCAACCAACCCCTACACCTGCAGTGGCCCCCCCACCCTCTGCATGTCCTACTGGCTCTACCCAAGCGGGCTCTCCTGGCACATCGCTGCTGTCCACCCTTGGCTCCCACCTTGCAGGGGACCGTCCTTGCCATTGCCTGAAGCACCACCCCGCCCCAGGCTGTTTCTTCCGCCTAGGAAGTCCTTCTTCCCCTCGCATTTGCACCACCCCTTGCTCACCTCTGAGGATTTACTGTCAGGGTGGCCTCTCCCCACAAGATGAGACTAGACCTCCCTCTCTGTTACTGCCTGGCAAGGCCTTCTGTGGCCCTCTATAGCACTTATCACAACAATCTTGTTAATTACATAGTTATTTGTATAATTATTTGTGTGACAAGGATAAAAGAAAAACTATTAAGCTAGCAGTGCTTGCATCTTCTCCAGCCTCCTGGCTTGGGAGGGAACCAGGTCAGGTGAGGTCTCTGCAGTCTTACCCAGCTAAGATTCCAAGAGCATGCCCTTGCCCTTACCCTCTGTAGGTTCCCACCTCAGCTCCCAGTCAGGAGAATCTTCCTGGCTCAAATGTTTCTCCCCACTCTTCTATTTATCTAGCCAACAAGCTTGTTCTGAAACTTAATTGTGGCAAAGCCACCTGAATTTTTGGGCAGCTTGTGGGCTTCTCCAGCTAGCTAGAAACGGTTTCATTTCTGAACCTCCTGTCCTACAGTGACCCCCAATCAAAGGTCACTGGAGGTTACAAATACCCAGCAACCAAGCCCTAGCATAACCTGCAGCTTTAGAATTTCAATCTGAACCCCCACTTAGCATAAATAAGGGTCATCTGCCCCCCTTCTCGCTCTTTCTCATCACCTGTCCACTGAGGACTGGAGACCCCAGGCAATCCTGGGCTGGGTCTGACAGGCCAGATGTTGCCAGGTGTTCCTAAGGCTGGTCCTGGTTTGTGAGCTTCATGAACTCCACTGAGGGGGCTGTGGGGCTGAATAGTGTGACTCACTCCCTCCCAGAGAACAGGCTGTTTCCCGACAAGCTCAGTAGAGTGAACACACCCACACACAGGTGGTCCCCTTGGAGCTACAGCCACATGTCCCAACAGCACATGGATCGAAGAATCAGTCCTCCTGCTGCTGCAGGCAGGGGCTGTGGTATGTGGAGCCGGGGGAGGGGCACACTTGGGCCCCCTCTGGGCCCTGCCCCCAGTCTCCAGCAGGGTCTTCCTGCTCACCTTTGCCTCATGATCCAAGAAGCCAAAGGGGCGACTCCTTCCTGTGTGAGAGCTCTTGCCAGCTCCCAAACAATACAAATTCGGGGACAAAGCTATCTCCAACCTGGAAGTTTATGTTCTTTGGCTGAAGCTACCCAGGACTTGTCTGGGCTCCTCCAAGCCAAGCTTTGAGCTCCTGTGCTCGGGCCACTTCTTGTCGTGACTCATGGGAGCTTCTGAGTCCTATCAGGGCTGGAGGTCATGGCCAGCCACCACTCAGAGCCTGCCGTAGAAGTGCCCAGCCGAGCAGACTCAGCCACACAGCCTGGGAGCAGGCTGCTAATCCAAGCCCTTGGAGCCTACAGGTGCAGCCTGGAGGCCTCGGATTTGGTGGCATCAGCTGCCAACTAGACATTGATTCTGATTTTACTTCTTCTTCTTCTTCTTCTTTTTTTTTTTTGGTACAGGGGATTGAACTCAGGACCTTGCACTTGCCAGGCAAGCGCTTATTTTACTGAGCTATCTCCCTTCTTACAGATCTCAAGCAGCTGCACCTTCTTGAAGGGGGCAGACCAGTGTCCCCAACCACTGTCCTCCCCTCCCTCCCGCACTTGGCTATACAGCTATAGACCATATTTCCCAACTCCCTTTGCAATAGATGTGCATGAGTTACTGTCTCTTATTTATAGGCAGAAAAGATATGAGCTGCTTTTGCCTTTCTTGCTTAGGAAGAAGCTGCTCGTCCAGGGCTTGCTGCCTCTCCCCTTGTCCCTCAGCTAGAATCGGGGCATTCTTTGCAGATTAGAACAGCGCCCTAAGGAATGCACAGAAATTTGAGGGGAGGACAGGGGGTCCTTGAGTGATCTTCTAGAGTAGTCCTGTCAATCTAGAGTTTTTAATCTGGAGAGAGAGAGAGAGAGAGAGAGAGAGAGAGAGAGAGAGAGAGAGAGAGATTTCAATCTGGGGCAGATTGAAATCTCTTGGTCACAGCACCTTATTCCCCATGAATAAAATAGGATGTTTTCTTCAAGTTCCTAGTTTCCAATTCAAGATTCTGATTCGTCAAGACTGTGGTTTCTGAAGAGATGTACAGGATAAAAACTTGACCTCGACCTAGAGCCAAGGCTGAAGCCTTCTGTATTCCCTGCTCTCTTAGGACTTCGAGAAGTTCCCTGGTGCTCACATAAAGGTCTGACCCTTGGACAGATGAGGGAAGGACATACAGAATCATGCAAGGCCCTTTCTTGCTGGCATAGCAGGAGAAGGTGCTAAGGGCCCAGGGGTCAGGATAACCTGCTGCCCCTGTCTGAGGCAGCTTCACAGTCCAGAACCTACCCAGAGACCTCAGGTCCCCAGCCAAACACATTTTGCCCACACTGGGCCAAGTATTCCAACTGTAGGACCTCTGGCAAAGCTCATCCTCACTATCCCTTTCTGCTGTTGCAGACAAGGTTCTCTAACACTGAAGATGTGGTTCAGGTTTACAGACATAAAAAGGGGCTGCTTTTCCCAAACTATCCCACAGGACCCTGGGTAGGTTCTTGGGTCCCTGGCTTAGGGACCTGCTATCTCACGCCTTACATGAGGGTCCCTGACTTTATTCCTGAGCAAATTACAGCCGTGTAATAACACACATGCCTACACCCCAGAGAGCATTCTCCTAACTCAGCCTGGATCAGCTGACCTTTAGCATTTCTCTGCAAAGTCCACATAGTAGAATCTTGGGAGTTGGAAACTACTAGTCTAGAACCAAATGACCTAGAATAATCCCAGACCTGCTAAAGCCAGAAGAACCATATCAGTGAGTAAAGATGGGGTTGAGATTTCTCCTTGTTAGTTTGGCTTGAAAGCTCCCATCCTCCCCCATATTTCACCTGTCTGTGGATAAACGTCTTGTGCTCCATCCTAGGGACTCAGGTTCATGGAAATTATCTGCTTAATATCCCTTTCTCCTTACCTTCTGAGTGTCAACCCCCCACTCATCACTCCCCTCATGTGTTCCTGCAGAAGCTATCTAGTTCTGACGTAAGTGGTCCTACCCCCACATTGTGATGAACCCTGGTGAAGGCCTTGCACCCAAGCTAGGCCAATGCATCTCCCCACCAGGTGTCTTGGACATGAGCCCAAGACAGTTGGGTTAGTCCCTCTTTGTTGACTGGGGCTGTAAAATGTAAAATTTAAGGCTCATATTCACTGTTGCGTAGATAAAACCATAGCCTGAAGAGGAAGAAACTAAGCCAACAAGAAGAGACAAGCAGAGATGAGGTGACAACAGCCCGATAATGTTGTTTCCTGATTCTATTCGTTTGCTAAAACCCAGCTCCACTCCTATCTTCCTCTTGGCTTTGATATTCTAAAAGATGGATTTCCATCAGTGGAACCAAACCAAACCAAAACAAACTGACACAATTGACTGTAGGAGGGATAAAGATCACCAACCTTAGGCAGACACACTGCAGGAGCTGCAGGCATTCCGGAGGAGCTCGCATTTGACTAGAAACCAAAGAGGGCTTTTCCTAAGGAGACCTGGAGGCTGTCCCCCTGGCCCTGCACAGAGTTCCGTAATGCAGAATAACTTCTTTTTTTTTTTTTAAAGTTTATTTACTTATTTGGTGTGTGTGTGTGTGTGTGTGTGTGTGTGGCCAGCTCAGCACACCAGGGGGTGGGGCTGGCTGGCATGTGGTGCTGGGGGATTGAACCGCGGTCCATGTGCTTTGCTAAGGCTTAGCTTGTTCTAAGTAGGTGCTTTAGACCACTGAGCCATCTCACCAGCCCCCAGAACCGATAACTTCTAATATAGAGGCTCTTGTCAAAGTTCTTCAACCCAGCCTTATAAGGTCTTCCAAACATGGTTTCCCTCCTTTCTCCAGGGGGGCCCCTCTCAGAAGTGCAGAAGTCTAGCTCTGACCCCTTTGCATATCCACACTTAACCTCCAGGAAACCTTCAGTGCAATGCCTGTCCTCAGTCTCCCCCATCTCCAGTCCCCTTTGTCACTCTCAGAAGAGGGATCCATTTTGAGATTAATCATAGGAATAAGCCCTCATGATCCCTGTATTTTACAAATTAAATTACCACTATGTCATATAAGTTTTAAAAAGTGTTTCCCACATACTTTGCAAATGGGAGAGAACCAAGAGATAGAATGGTGGGAGAGGGTAGGGGAAGGGGACGTAAAAATAATTAAGATGCGGGCCGGGGAGATAGCTCAGTAGAATAAGCGCTTGCCTGGCAAGCACAGGGTCCTGAGTTCAATCCCTGGTATCACACACACACACACAAACAAATAATAATAATAATAATAATAATTAAGATGCGTTCTCGGGCTGGTGAGATGACTCAGTGGTCTAACGCACCTACTTAGAACAAGCTTATCAAAGCACAGGGACCGCGGTTCAATCCCCCAGCACCACATGCCAGCCAGCCCCGCCCCCTGTGGGCTGAGCT
>NW_004524878.1:823906-829493 GCF_000260255.1 Octodon degus
CTATCATGTTGTGCATTGATGGATTGCTGTGGCCTGATATTTGATAATACTTCCAGCAGTAGTCCTGTGTGCCTCCTGCCTGTGAGGGAGCTCTGTAGGAAGAACCACGTCCACGTCTCTGCCCTGCGTCTCCAGCCCCAGGACAGTGCTTGGCATGTGGTGCTCAGGGATCGCCCGGCTGCTCATGCTGGGGCTCACTGGAGTGAATTTGAACGTTAGCAGTACAGGCGAAGCAAAGAGGGTGCTGAGCTGGGCTGTTCTGCTGGGCTTTGCAAGGAAATGAGGTTTCATAAAAAATGTGGGGAGCAGCCTCAGGCCCCTTTCCAGGTATCACAGAGCCAGGCCCAAGGGGCTCAGAAGAGGATTCATGCAGGTATGCTCTCTACCTGTTGCAAAGAAGGGGTGCTCAGGGCCCTTGGCTTTGTTTGTGGGCTATAGGATCAGGGCCAGGTGCCTGCTGAACCCCCACAAAGGAGCAGAATCTGTTGAAGGGATGGAAGGCAGAGGGAAGTGGGGATTCTGTCACCCCACCAAAACCCATAGGCCCTGCTTTGTGTATTGGTCCTAACTTTTCCACTTATGTATCCTGTGAGCCTAGGAAAGGCTTTGTCCTCAGTTTGCCCTTCTCTGAAATGGGCAGCTGAGAGATCCAAGGGTGGCTTTGGCTGTCATCTGGCTTCCAGATGAGGAAAGTGAGAGTCAGAGAGGTTTGATGATGGCACTGAGGATTGATGTTTCATGACAGATTGGCCCCAGGCCCTCGGCTCCCACCTTTTCCTACCCCGCACCCCTGTGTTTGAGTCCCGATGCAGGCAGCTGGTCTGCTTTTCTTGTATCTTGTATCTTGACTTGCTTCCCCAATTAGGCTCTGAGCCCTTCAGGGCAGGAACCACATCTGGCTCTTGCTTCTCCCAGTTCTTCGAGATTAGGCAACCAGCAGGTGCTGAATAAAGGCTTGCTGAGTAGGAGGGGGAGTCAGGTTGCCCAGGGCCATGCAGGAGATGGTGGCAAAGGCAGGATCCCTACCAGGTCTTACAGCCCCCCTAGAGCTTCTAAATGCCAGGGTGGGGCCATCCATTCACTCACCCATGAATGATTTTCTAAGCACCTGCTCTGTGCTAGCTACCACTATAGTGTTCCGGATACCAGCCTGGCAAAGCCCCAGGAACCTACATTCCTTAGTGGGAAGCGGCAAATAAGCTAGGGACAAATCCGTACATTTGAGATGGAAACAAAGCAGAGAAGCAGATGGCAACTGGGGTGGGGCTGATTTAGATCAGGTTGGTTGGGGAAGGCCTCTCTGAGCAGACTACACGTGTGGAACAAGGCAAGGGGAATGGCAAGTCCAAAGGCCCTGAGGCAGGTTGTGCAGGAAGGGGAATGGGAGCAGGAGATCATGTCACCCCAAGGAGTGTGGGTTTTATTAGAAGCAACACGGGAAGTCATTGGAGGATTTGCGCAGAGGATTAAGAGTTACAATGGGCATTTCTAAAGGCTCAGTCTACCTCTGAAATTTCCTGCACTGCTAGTTGAGGAGCACGGGGTCAGAGGAAGGCATCCTCTGCTCTCAGGCACCTTGAGGTTGTGGGCGGCTGGCAGCAAGCTGAGCCCAAGGTTCTGGTCTAGAGGAGCTCAGCTTGCGTCCCACCCCTACCCCCCAGGATCATACTACCCCTCCCCACCCAGCTTCCCAGGGGTGTTCCTGAAAACCTCGCCTGCAAGATGTCTAGGCCCCCACTCCTTGATTATATTAATGCCAAAATGTATTAAAGAAGCGTGGTAGAAATGCCATCCTAATTGTTTCGTACACACGCCACTGGGAGGGAACTGATTGGACACAGCTCACAGGCAGTATGTTAATATGCTATTTTCATATGATGATAGCTTTGCATAATCTTCCTTTCTCCCAGCTTTGCAGGGACCTGTTGTTAACCAAGCCCCAGGAGAGAGGGGGAAAGGCAATTTGACTTCAAGTCCACTCCCCGCCACATTAATTAGTCATGTGGCTGGGGAAAGGTGTGCTCACTCAGTACAAAGTAGACTTTATAATTTATACACCAGCTGTTTCCGTCCATTCTCCTCCCTGCCTGCCTCTAATGAAATCGTGTTACCAGAGAACTGACTGGCGTGAATTGAGCCTTTAATCCCATTGACCCTGGCCTGGCTGGTGGGGCCCAGGGGAAAGGGGGGGCGCCTTTCAGCAAGGGGCTGTGATGAGAAGCCCCCGGCAGGCCGGCAGGCCCGACCCTCCCGGCCCGGCCCGGCCCCCACCCTGGCCTGCAGCGCACACAATGGAGCAGCTTGGAGGTGGGGGCCCGCCTGGCTGAGCAGCCCTCTTGGGGATCCCTGAAGGCTGGGATGGCTCACATTTATTGCCTCATCTTCTGAGATCCACTGAAGCACAACATTCTCATCTAGGTTGTTCCTTTACTTAGAGAACAGGGCAGGCCAGACTGCACAACCAATGAGCTAATGCTTGCTTTTCTGGCCACGGGGGCTGCTGGGAAAACAGGCGCGATTCCGTGGAGCGGAATGCTGCCCCTGTCCCCGGCTGCAAACCTCAGCTTCCACAATCCCCACCAGAGCCCAGGGCCCCTTTTTAGAGAGGAGGGACAGGGTAGAAATGGGCCCAGGCTCTGATCCTGTTCCAGTCTGTGACCTCAGAAGCACAGAACTGAGAAATACAGGTCAAAGGGATGCTTTTCCTTTCCCCACCCTCCAAAGCAAAACAAGCTAGACTAGGCTTCAAGAGCCATCCAAGCAAATGCCTGCAAAACCGAGCACATTTGGTGAGCAGGAATAAACACAGCAATTAGCACCATGGCAGCCTCTTAAACAAACACATGGGACCCAGGCATGGCTGGGGGAGGCTCATTCATCCTTTGGAGGTGCTGCAGAGCTGGGTTGATTTGAGGGAAGCAGAAACTGAAGAAGATGATGAGACTATTGCTGGAGACCAGTGTAAGAGGGTGACAAGGAGATGGGGTAAGATGCCTGGGTGGGAGTCAGACAGAGTACTGCTGGAGGAAGGGATGCTGATGGGCTGGGGTGGGCTGGGGGTGGGGAGACTGTCAGGGCACCATGTATGCTTTACGGGAACCCTGATATCCTCCTGTGCAGGTGAGGGCCTGCCTGGGAGGTCGTAGGTGAGCTGTGGTACCCTCAAACTTCAGCACTTGCGAGAGCTTGAGCAAGCATCCTCGCTCCAGCCCTGAGGAGCTGCAAAGTCTCTTGGCGTGGTTGCCTGGAGTTTGTTGTCACCTCTCACGCTCCCAGAATGGCAGTATTCTTTTCTTCCCCCTTGCTAAGTCCCAGCTCCTACAAGCCTCAGATCCCAGCGGGCCTTTCCAGACTCCTCAGATGGGTCTACGTTGTGCTCACCACAGCCCACTCCTGAATGGCAGGGACTGTCTCTGCACCCCTTGTTCCTAGCAGAGGGCAGGACAGGATGACCTTGAGGGGACCTCCTGCCTTGGCCAGCCCTCAGTTTGCTCATCTGTAAAATGGCCTTGGGGATCTCACAGAGCTACTCTGGCTACCCAAGAGCCCTTGCTGCTGGATTCCTTCAGGGCAAAAACCACACACTCTGTCCTTCAACAAGGAAGGAAATATTTCAAATCCACTTGAACTGTGTTGTGGGTATCTGAGCTGATTTATTAGCTCTGAAATAGCCAAAGTATTTCTTTTGCTTAATAGCATTTAAAAAAAAAGATCCTGTAACCAGTCCTCTTTTTAATGAAAGTGTGGGGAACATCAGGGGAACCTATCCAAGGAGGGAAAATGAAGTTGTCATTTTTCAACATAATTAAACTTGGTTTTCAAAAATCTCCTGATCTGAAATGTGAATTACGCTAATTACTTCTGGTGGCTGCAACATTGATTTCAGTGTTAAAGTTAATGGACTTAATGGACGTTGCCTTTCTCTTGGACGTGGCTGGGTCTTGCGGAAGGTCCTGTTTGTCTCCCATGAAGGCCTCCTCTGTTCCCTGGGAATCTTCTGCCATCTTCTGCTGCCTGAGATGCCCACCGGTTGGGTCCTCCTGGTCAGGCTTGGCTCTGGGCTCCAGGCTGAGGGAGGACACCTGTTCTTTTTTCCTTTAAGTGAATGTGGGCTGGGCACCTACTTCACCTTCTCATGGAGTTAGATCCAAGGAGGAGACAAGGAAAAGAAGGCTCACGGCTGGCCAGCCATGAGGAAGCCAGCTGGGGGTTCCTGGAAGGCCTCAGGCTGGGCAGGGCTGGGGCTTGGAGCCTGAGGCTTTCTCTGCCTTGAGGGTTCCTAGTGAGGGCTGGAGGGGAGCTACTGGGGCTTAAGGGGAGGGAGGGGAGAGGGGGTGAAGAAGAGTCGGGAGACTTGCTCTTGGGAAGAGGTGGTGCCCAGCTGGCTTGGAAGGTGGAGTACAAGAACATGCATGGCAAGAAGGACAGAGGAGAAAAGGGCACAGCCAGCTGGAGTGCTCCGCATGCCAGACAGGGAAGGTAGGGGTTTTGGAGACTAGGGTGAGAAATTTGGACATGGTCTCATGTCTTGGCTGGAATAAAATGGAGCCCTCATGTGACAACACAGCTGTGGACCCCTTCTTTCTTCAGGCAACAAAGGCTTCATGTCTTCAGGGTGGGCCAGGCAAGCTGCCTGTGCTGCTAGGCCTGGCAGCCTCCCCCAGTGATTTCAGTACCCTCATTAAAATCCCATTTTATCTAGGAGTTGAATGTCCTTCCCTGAAGATCTGTCTTCACAGAGGAAGTCTTCGAGTCTCCTGATCAAAGGGTCACACATTATGGGACAGTAGGTTGTAATCCAGAGCACCTATCTGTCTCCTTCACAACTGGCTCTGTGTGGCCCCAGATGGTGGCATAGGGTGGGGGCAATGGCTAGGTTCCCTTCAGTGCAGGCCCTGAGGCTACCTGGGTAGGCAAAGCCAGTCGCGCACAGAGAGGTGTCCACCTCCCAACCGTAGGCCGGGATTGAGGCAAGAGTGCCAGTAGATTGCTGTCTTGAGGGGGAAGAAGGGTTGTGCCCTCCAGGATGGGGTCCTGATGGTGCAGGTGGGAGAAGGGTGGCACTTAGGGGAGGGGAGGAAGGGCCCCCCGGATTGGGGCAGCTATGAAAAGCAGTTGGCTGGGGTCCCAGTACTAAGTACCCCAGTACTAGGGACTGGATCCTATCGGTGTGCCATCGGACGGGACTTCTGAGCACTCATGGGCCTGACTGTGCAAAGCATGCTGGGACAGAGGGCAGTAAGGCTTTAGGAGGGACAGGGCCAAGAGGCCACTATGAGGGCAAGGAGGAGTCAATCCCCTGACGTCCCCATATGCCCATCACCAAGTCCACCCGGTACATCCTCACACATCCTCCCAGTCCTCTCCATCCTTCACCTCTTGCTCTGACCCTCAGTCTAGGCCACCTTCATCTCGGCCTGCCTGGCTTCCCTCCCGGGACAGCTTGTGATTGGGGTGCTGACCTGTGTCTCTCTTCTAAAATAGGGTGCCTAGCATTTATATAGCAGTGCTGGCTTCTTCCTTCCTTCCTTCCTTCCTTCCTTCCTTCCTTCCTTCCTTCCTTCCTTCCTTCCTTCCTCTTGAAACA
>NW_004524878.1:830463-831627 GCF_000260255.1 Octodon degus
TCTCTCTCTTTCAGACAGGGTCTCACTATGCAGTTCAGGCTGGACTTGAGCTCACTTTGTAGCCCAGACTGGTCTTGAACTCACAACAATCCTCCTGCCTCAGGCTTCTGAGTGCTGGGATTACAGGTGTGAGCCACAATGCCTAGCTTCTTTTCTTTTCTTTTTTTGTCCTGGGAATTGAACCAGGGTATACATGTGGGTCTAACTTGCCATCCTCCTGCCTCAGCCTCCAGTATCTGGCCTACAAATGTGCCACCATGCCCAGCTCTACTTTGTTGCTGTTGTTGTTTTTAAATAGCATTTATTATGTGATTTGCTATAGTGCTTTTCATTTTCCCCTTCCTACTGGGATAGAAAGACAAAGATTCAGAAGGACAGAGATTTTTATTTGTGCTGTTCACTGAAGTATTCTAGCGCCTAGAACAGCGCCTGGTGAGGGAATGAATGTCTTGTACCTCCTCCCTGTGCCTGCTTGTTCCATCTCCTCAGAAAGCCTTTGCTCCAGAGCACGCAGCCTGGGAAGGCCTCTGATGGTGCTGTGTCACAAAGCATTCCTCCTAGACAGCCACACCCAGAAAACTGTCCCCCACAACACACACAGTCTTCTCGCTGTGCCAAGATCCTTGCATCTGACTCACTGCAAATATAGCTGGGGGATCCTCTGCTAGAGGACAGGGAGGTGCTCGACTCACTGATTTCTGCTGGAAGCCATGCTTCCTGGCTGGCCTGGGGACATCGACAAGTTGGACCCCATACAACAGAGGTACAGAAGGAGGAGGATTCGTCAGCTCCTCTCCCCTGTACCTGCAGTTCCAGTCATACTGTTGCGGTGGGATTTTGTATTTCTGATTTCTTCCTCCATCTGTAGGACTTTCAACATTTCATTTTATGTCCCCTTCTTCAAACTTTTCTGCACTCTTCCCCACACTGACCCTTCCCTCTGCTTCATTTATCTCAGGGCCCAGAGTCTAGGTTCACCATGGTCAGTTGTGGAGATCATACACTGCACAATTCAAAAAGGGGCATTAGCTGAGGTCTATTATTCCCTGGTGCTTGTGCAGTGCACAGTCAGCACAAAGCTCAGACCTGCTAGACCCTCATCCATAGCACCTCCTTGGGCAGTGTTTCCTCTAAGACAGCAGCAGGGTGTTTTTTTTTTTTTTT
>NW_004524878.1:831727-836857 GCF_000260255.1 Octodon degus
CATGTGGTGCTGGGGGATTGAACCGCGGTCCCTGATGCTTTTGCTAAGCTTGTTCTAAGTAGGTGCTTTAGACCACTGAGCCATCTCTCCAGCCCAGCAGCAGGGTTTTGATCCCAGACTTTACCTACCTTACTGCCCACAGCCAGCTGACTTGTGTGAAGAGAGATGAAGGACACTCCCCCTCCAGCTATGAGTCCTTCTGCCCTCTCCAGGAGGAGTAGTTAAGTCTACAGGACAGCTTGGTGAATTCCAGGTGGGAGTGGCATCCCCATGGGCTAGGAATTGAACCCACAGCTAACCACTTGCTGGACCCTGTAGATCTGATGGAGAGATAAAAAGACCTGATGGGAGGTTTGAGTCCAATTCCTGGGCCAGCTAAGACTTTTTTATTCAGTTTGCTCCCTCCTCGTGGTGTGGGGTAGTTTCTGAGTGCCTCTCCTTCTCACATCCATCACTAACTGCACTGGCCCACCTCCGTCTCCTGGGGTCACCCGTATTAATCAGAAGAACCCATCAATCCCCCTTTTTCCTCTTTGGGCACAGTGCACGTTTAGTTGGCGATAACAATGACAGTCACTTCTGTTTCCAAGTGCTGACCCTGTAGCAGATGCTTCCTAATTCAGGTTGGAGATGAAGACCAGCAGGACCCCTATATTTACAGATAAGAACATCCAGGCTCACTGAGATTATGTGCATTAGCCTTACTCATAGTCAGGGGCAGAATTAGAACTTGAACTTGGCTTGTCTGGCACCATGGCCTGCATGGCTGCCTACTCCTGCGCCCCTGGGTGCTGAGAACCCGGCTGAAGGTGCATCCCAGCCTTCTGGCATCCAGTTATCAGCTGCAGGGTCTGGACTGTGCCCAGGGAAAGCCACAGCCTGCAAACACGGGGGCTATAGACAAAGGGTTGGCCAGGTTGCTCCTGTGCATGTCTGAGGGGTTCAGAACAGGACAGGGATGTGTGAGCTACTTTTCTCCTAACAGAAGCCAATGCCGAGGTAAATTTCTGACCATACTGAAGTCTGGGCAAATCGGGTCCCACACTGGTGTGAGCTTGCTTCCCCTCTCTGCTGGAAATCTGACTGTGGTTGATTTAAAGTCATGACACCTGTGTCCATCAGCCCAGACTCCACCATGATTACTGTCCCTATAAAGTTCCTAATCCCTGTACTTAGGCAGTGTCCCTACTCTCTGACAGGCCGGACCTATGTGAGCTGGGAGAGTTGGTTATTATGTGGAAGAGTTATAATAAGAAATATGACTACAAAAGCCAAGTCAGTTGAAATTGGACTATAATTAAATGCTTAGAAAATTCTATGCTTGGCTCATTTTAAAATCAAGTGCTTCTTTGTAGCAATTTCCTTTCTTTAATTACAATTTCCTGTCTAGTTTGACATTTACAATGCAATCTTGAGGGACATGTTTGTGATTTATTATTCCTGCTCCTATCAGGATATCACTGTGCAGAAATGAGTTTATAAAATAAGAGCTCAAATTATTATGGCCTTTGACCAATAAAGCAGGCTCATAATTTCAGGCCTGAGAGAAGATTACCATTTTTGACAACTCATGGCAGAAATACTGGAGAGGGGGAGGGTACAGTTTGGGGAACTCACTCCATGTTCAAAAACACTGCATTGTGTCCTCCAGGAGGCCAGCTCTGGAGCAGAACATGTTAATAATTCTTTAAATATATATAAGGCCTTACAGCTTTGAAGAACTTTCACTGACATTGATTTTCATCATCCTCAGAGATAAGAGAGCCAGGTGTTCCTATCCCCATTTTACAGATGAAATACTCAGGTCCAACCCAATGAGACTTTCCCCCACACTACAATAGCTTCCCCCAAGGCTTAAGAAAAAAACTCTGAGAATAGAAGATGCCCTGAGAATATCTCTGGGTATGGGGCCTATGTTAGTCAGGTTTTCATTACCCTAACGAAATGCCTGAGACAATCAAGTTACAAAGAGAAAAGGTTTATTTGGGCTGACAGTTTTAGAAGTTCTACTCCATGGTTGGTTGGCCCTGTAGCCATGGGCTTGTAGTAAGGTAGCACATCACGGCATATGATAGAGCAAAACTGCTCACCTTGTGGCTGGGAAGCACAAGCATAGAAGAGGAGAAGCGTCATAACTCCCTGAAGGGATGTGCTCCTCCCAATGACCCCCTCAAAGCCCTATCTCCCCAACCCCCCACTATTCCCTAACAGAATCCCCCGGAAACCAATTCTTTAACACAAGGACCTCTGGGGACATTCACTGTTTGAACCATAGCAGAGGCCTTTTGCCTCCAGTCCCAGGATGTGCTCAACCCCCAAAGCAGCCTGTGACCCATGACCTACATGTAAGCAGCCAGCAGGGGCAGAGGCCATAGGGGCTGATGGCCTCAGCTCAAGAATTAAGCGCTATCATTTCCTTTTCTCTTTTGGTTTTCATCTCAAGATTTTATCTGGAAATGCTGGGCCCATCGGCCGCCATTGGCCCGCATTGCGCTCTTTTACCCCTAGGCTGCTAAGTGAGATTTCCAAGTGGCAGCTTCCTTTTGTCCGCGGATGCGCATGCGCAGTTCCTCAGCTGCCTGTGTACCTGGATGTCACATATGTTTGGGGTGCTATGTGGCACCTATGCACGTAATCGCTATGTACTTGTGGGGAGTATCGGTGCCTCTGCAAAGGTGTGTGCTATTGTTGTTATCCATTGGACCAAGTCTAAAAAGAGGCCAAACCGGTTGCACTAAAGTTATGAAAGACACTTATGTGCCTCTGGGAAGACTTTGAAGGGCATGAGGAGGCCTGGGAAATGGACCTCCTGAGGCTTCATTTGTTATTTCCTAGACCTTGTTATGCTATGGGTTCCAGTCAACCTGGTCCCTGGAGGAGGTCAATGGTGACTTCCGGTCAGGTCTAGCTCACCCTCGGCTCCTCTCTAAGGCTTCAGTCTCTAGGGGGGCCGGGGAGATGGCTCAGTGGAATAAGGGCTTCCCTGGCTTCAGTCTCTGGAGGAGGGAACGACCCCGTCTCACTCCCTTTCAGATGCCAGCAGGCTCTGCGCTGGTCAGGAGAAGGGCAGTGCTGTCCTGATGACTGGGAGTACAGGAGATAGGGTAGGTCTGGGAACTGGTGAGGCACGGAGCTGTGCACATGGGACTCAGAGGCTCCAGCGGGACACTCAGGAGAAGGTGTCCAGGAAGTGGTGTGTGTAGCCTGGGCCCGGAAGAAGGTCTGCCCTGGCCTTGCAATTGCTGGCCTTCTGTCCCTCCTCTGTAACAATTGCCTTTTGGTTTTCAGCTTTAATGCCATCTGTCCTCTAGCCCCATGTAAACTGCGGTCAACCAGGGCACACGGAGAAAACCCTGAAGGGGTAGAAAGCAGGCTCATGGTGGAGGCCCAGTGTGACAGTACTGTGGACAAGGCAGCACCAGCACTTAGTTGAAGGAAGGTTTGGGGGTTGTGGGCCTCGGTTTGCCCATATCCCAGGTTTCTGGGCTCTGGAGTGGGGTTCTGGGGTGCTCTCCTCCACTCCTCTGTGGGTCCTCTTCGGGAGTCACACTTGTGCTTCCACTTTGTCTCACTTGAAAGGAGCTTTCATGGGAGATAAATCCAGATCTCTGGCTTTTGGCCTCAGATTCAGTCTGTCCAGAGACTAGTTTGTTGCCTGTGAAAATCCTTTTATTACTTCAAAACAATTTTAAGGCAGAATGCATTAAGATTTTTAAAGAAAGAAAATCATATCCCTACACCAGGATGTAGGTTATGAAATTCAAATAGATAGGCCAAGGCAATCCTCTTAGAGCACCTTCCCCGCATCAGACTCAGGGAGACAGGACGATCTCTGGACACCCTGCAGAGACCTCAGGATGTACCTGACTGCTGCTAAAACAAGGCTGTCCTGAAGGCACCGTCAGATTTATCCTTGCCTCGGTTGCTCAGCATCTGCTTCCCTCCCGTGCATGTTCACAAATCTATCCACATAACTATGGGCCCCATAATACACACACACACACACACACACACACACACACACACACACACTCATGCATACACACACTGATGTCTACCTTTTACGTTCAGGAGGGAAACCTGAATGGCCATTTAATGTCTGTTGTTTACAGGAGAAAACTGAAGCTCACACAGGCAAAGTGGCCTTTCCATGGTTAACTACAGCCAGATCTGAGATACTCACTTTGCAGGGAACTCCCAGACCTACAAGGAGACCTGAGGCTCCTCCCAGGTTGCTGACTCCATGGAGTAGGCCAACCCGGGTCAGGCAATCCCAGTCTTAGCACTTTCCCACCCTACTGTGCCAAAGAGAGAGAGAGAAGCAGCCCAAGTGAACGCTGCTGCCATGGCCCCACCCTCCCTGTGTTAGCTTTTCTTTTTTTGCGTGTGTGTGTGTTCTTTTTTTTTAATCTTAATTTTATTGAGAAACAAATATGAATGAGACAGTTTCAAAGCTGATTAATAAGACAGTTTCAATAATCAATACATTGTACATTGTTTTCTTAGTGTTATCCATAGTATAAGAAGCAGACAGGATATCCTGTCCAAACACTATTATTACACCTCTTTCTTCTCATTGAATTTAAGTGAAAGTAGCTGTATATCTATCCTAACTATTTTGTATATATAAATACAAAATGATCTTTCCTTTGTATTCCCGCCCTTTTTTTTAAGTCCTGTCAGAGGTGGTTATTCTATTGGCATCTAAATACTATAGGTGTTTGAATTCAGTAACACAAACTAACACTGTCTAGCAGTATTAGTGGGTTATCCTCAGAAGTTACTGACTTGAGCCTTTTACAGTTCATCGTATTAATATGGCTTTACTTTATATACCTCATTTTTTTACTTTTCTGCTGAATGGTTAAGACCAAGATAAAGCAAGACCTATATGACAAGAAATGCAACTTTTGTATCTGATAAGGTCAGTCAAGTACCCTCAGGATTTGTCCTATAGCCCTGTACCGCACTTTGTAGATCCTCTGTCAGTGTCAGCCATGTGGATGAGTCACGACCATTGCTTGACCAATTTGGTCTCTGTGAAAGCCTGAGAGAATGTATTCTCTCCATGTGACGCTCCTTAGGCACACTATACATCATCGATCACATTCCTCTGTGGCTCCATAATCT
>NW_004524878.1:836957-839700 GCF_000260255.1 Octodon degus
ACTGACCTTGAAAGGCTAGGGCCAAAATGTTGGCTGACCTTGAAGCCCTTCCTTTTCTCCAATTTTGATCTGCTAACTTAGGTTGTTAACCCTCCAGAAGAGAAGCTTATTATTAACCTGCAATATATGCAGTTCAGTTTACCCTATCTGTCTAAATATCAAACATCTTTGGCATATCGTGGATGTGTTAGCTTTTCGTCACTGTCACAAATACTCATGATAAGTTAATGTAGAAGCAGAAAGGTTTAATTTGGTTCATTGTTTCAGGGGTTTCAGTCCATGGGGGGTTGGCCCCATGGTGAGTTTGGGGGCTGTAAAGGGGCTAGAATATTACATCAGGGAGCCAGTGGGAGAGCAAAACTGCTCACCTCCTATTGTCCAGGAAGCAAACAGAAAAAGTAGAAAGGTCCAGGGTCCCAGTATGCCTTTCAAGGTCATGTGGCCAATGACCTAACTTCCTTCCAACAGCCTCACTTCTTTTTTAAAAAATTATCTATCTATCTATCTATCTATCTATCTATCTATCTATCTATCTGATACATAGTCTCGATGTGCAACTCAGACTGGTAGTGATTCTCCTGTCTCAGCCTCTTCAGGGCTGAGATTATAGGCATGTGCCATCATGCCTGGTGTTGGTGGCTCACTCCACATGGGTTTGGTATGGCTTGTGGTACTGAGGATTGAATCATGGTCCTTGTGCTTGCCAGGCAGAGGCTTAGACCGCCAAGCCATCTCCTCAGCCTAGGTTCCACTTCTTAAAGATTTCACCACTTCTCAACAGTGCCATAGGCTGGGGTCCAAGACTTCAACACATGGCCTTTGGGAGACACTTAAAAGCTGCAAAGGTTGATCCATTCTGTCAACTTGAGACATTTAGGAGGTTAGCTAAGTGACTCAGAAGGGGGCCACCTTGTAAGCATCCTCATGCTGTGCAAGAGGAGGGCATGGAGACATGTGAGTGCTACACCTGCCCTGGGGGTGGAGGTGGCCTGCTTATAATATAAGGGAGGATAAGAGCCTTGCTTTCCTCTTCTGCTCTGGCTACTTTTGCCATATTCTGCCACTTTGAAGTGTTGCCCTGTGCCATGCCACCTTGTCTTGGAGCCAACTGATGATGGACTGACACCTCCACAAACTGTAGGTAAGTAAACCTTTCCTCCCTTAATTCTGGGTGTTGGGTGTTTTGTCTCAGCAATGGGAGAAAAGTAACCAAGACAGAATTTGGTGTCAGGGAAGTGGGGTGGTTGTGTGACTATACCTGACCGCATGCGTGATTTAAGAATTTTGGGAATGGCTTATGGGAAGAGATTGAAAAGGAATGAAGTCACCTGCAAGAGTAAAGCTGGAATGCCTTAGGCTGTGCTTCATGGGAGATTCTGGTCAGAGCTTAGAAGAACAGAAGGCTGATGGGAAGGTTACCTGTAAAGACCAAGCTGGGGAGGTTTCTGTTGGGAAGGACTACATTGGCTGCTGGACTCTAGATGATGTGTGGTATGGCTTGGTAGAAAATCGGCCCACATTCTGTTTGTGTCCAGACACTTTGCCTGAGACTGAGATTAAGGGTGGTCGGCTGGCTGTGTCTTTTTTTTTTTTTTTTTTTTTTTGGTACTGGGGATTGAACTCAGGCCCTATGCTTGCCAGGCAAGCACTTATCCTACTAAGCTATCTCCCTGGCCCCCCAATGTGCAGTCTGGCAGAAGAAATTTCAAGGTACTCAAATGTAGAGGTGGTGGCATGGCTACTGTTTGGGGCTTTTAGCCAGATTTGTGTTGCAACTCAAGAGCAAGGAGCCCCACAGGATGATTTAAAACATGAGTTTGGCCAGAAGGGAAGGTACAGTATAGCTATAGATTGCACACAGAGCACAGAAGATTTCTGCTGCTGAGAAGGAACAGGAGAATATAAAAAGATGGCCTGAGGGCATCACGAGAAGTGTAGCTCTCCACACTTTGCGGCCTCAAAACTGCAAAAATGCAAGACTTTGCTTTGAGGAGAAAGCCGCAGAGCACCATGTTCCAGAATGGTGGCAGCATAGGAAATTTGTTCCTCAGAACTAGATGCAGAGTGTCCAGAGACCCAGGCACTCAACCCCTACAGCCCAAAGAGAGGGAAGCCTCGTTAGTGCTCTAGTTGGCAGCAGACCTTGGCATCATCTACGTGGTGCTAGTTTTAAGTGCATGCGGGATGCAAGAGTTGTGGGGTTTGGAAGGCTTCCACCCCAATTTCTGAAGGCCTGGGAGGCCAGGTAGTGTGTCCCTGAGAGGGCAGTGTGTGAAGATTTGAGGGTGAAGCCAAAGGTGCACTGGAGACCCCAGAAATTTGGAAATCCAGGAACATGGATAATCTAAGGAAACCTGCAAGGAAGGAGCCACACCAGCTCAAGAGGGAAGCCACGCGAGTTACAACCACCAGAAGTGCCACAGGGGTGGAGCCACACAGGTCCTTCGGAGTCACAATTTGCCACAGATTGCCTCAGGACATGCACATGGAACTAGACTTAATGTTTGCCCTGATGGACTTTTCACTTGCTTTCGTCCCAATCTTTTGTATCCCTATTTGTAAATTTTGGAATGAAAATGCTTATTTGTGCCATGGAATGTTGGCGGCATTTAGCTTTTCTTCTTCTTCTTCCTCTTCTTCTTCTTCTTTCTTCTTCTTCTTCTTCTTCTTCTTCTTCTTCTTCTTCTTCTTCTTCTTCTTCTTCTTCTTCTTCTTCTTCTTTTTTTTTTTTAAACATTTTTTT
>NW_004524878.1:840305-842446 GCF_000260255.1 Octodon degus
AGGCACTTTAGTCTGCTGAGCTATCTGACTGGCCCCAAATTTTCATTTATACAATGGCTTGCAGCTAAGAGTTTACCTTACAACTTGGAGGCGACTTGGGACTTGGACTTTTCAGCAGTGCTGAAACTATTCAGACTTTGGCAACTCTTGCAGATGGATTGAATGCATGAGTATTTGGGGCAGAAGAGGCAGGATATTATGGTTCTAATATAATTATAATGTCAATAGACTTACTATTGGTTCTTAAGTATTGTTAAACCTGTGTCATAAAGTTCAAGTTGTGAAACAGTAAGAACAAGGATGTCAGGGCCGGCCTGACAGCTTGGTGACTAAAGTGCCTACTTAGGCAGAGGGCAGCAGCTGGGATTCGATCCCTGGCATGCCAGCTTTGCCCCTGGGGCACACTGAGACAACAACGATTAAGACTCCACATGGTGGCACACACTGCACCTGTAATCCCAGTGCTTGGGAGGCTGAAAACAGGAGGATCACTATGAGTCCAATCTATGTAGTGAGACCCTATACACCCTGTAGACCCTGTCCTAAATACAGAAAAGAAAAAAAAAAACAAAAAACAAGAATGTCTTTGTATCTGGAAACTGGTTTAAAGAAATGTGTCTGGTCACCAAGATGACAAGGGGTAGATTGTAGTGGTTGATACATTGTGTCAACTTGAGGCATTTAGAAAGTTAACTAAGTAATTCATCAGGGGGCCCAGGGGCTTCACTCTGTAAACATCCTAATCCTGTGCAAGAGGAGGGTGTAGAGATGGTGTGAGTGCTACCCTGCTCTGGGAGTGAGGGGTCGGCTGCTTACAATATAAGGGAGGAAAAGAGGCTTGCTTTCCATTTCTGCTCTGGCTGCTTTTGCTATTCCCTGTCCCCTTAAAGTGTCACCCCTGTGCTATGCCACTCTGCCTTGGAACCAGCTGATTAGGATTGAAGCCTCATAAACCAAATTAAACAAACATTTCTTTCCTCAATTCTGAGTGTCAGCTATTTTTATTTATTTATTTATTTATTTATTTATTTATTTGTGTGTGTGTGTGTGGCCAGCTCAGCCCACCAGGGGGCAGGGCTGGCTGGCATGTGGTGCTGGGGGATTGAACCGTGATCCCTGATGCCTTGCCAAGCTTGTTCTAAATAGGTGCTTTAGACCACTGAGCCATCTCACCAGCCCGAGTGTCAGCTATTTTATCTCAGCAACCAGAGAAATGTAACCAAGACCAGATCCAATCCATACCATCATCCACATCCCACACTGGCCCTTCTAAGCCCTCAAGCAGGGAGAAAAGCAGAAGGAAGTGGTTTCAAGAACACGTAGAAATCTATTCACCCATGTAGTCATCTTCTGATTTCTTTTTTATCCAACAAATTCATCCACACTAGAGTTATACCACAGACCAAGAAAACCCCAGTTCTCACGTGGTTCATGGGCTGAGAAGACAGGCAGGAAAACAGTCATTACAACCCAGTGGGTTAAGTTTCATGAGAAGAAAAGCACAGGAAACTAGAGGAGCAAAGATATGTTGACTGCACAGAGGAATGATGCTGTCTGAGCCCCTACAAGGGGAAAAGAGTCACCTACATGAGGAGAGGTTGGGAGAGGTACATTAAAAGGAGAGGAATGGCTTGGAGGTGTCACCAGGTTCTTTCGGTATGTATGCCTAAGCCCTGATGACTGCCTCTGTTGCATCACCTCGGAGTCCCCAGGAAACCTCTGCCTGGCCTCATCGGGAGCCCAGAGACCCCAATTGCCCTGCACATCCATTGCAATTCCACCACTGCACGTTCATCAGTGGAGGCCTTTCTCTAGATGCTGCCTAAACTATAACAATCTCTGGGAGGAAATGTGCTTTAGCAGTGTCATCTCCCTTAGAGGTCATGAAGCAGGTACAAATTACTCTACAACGCTTGGGGTGCAAGCAGTGACATGTTTTCTTACTTTTTGAAGACAAATCTGGTGTCATCCAAGCTCACTAAGGTTGCCAAGAGACCCAACACCAATCATTTGCAGGGTATTTTGTTCCTTCTTTCATTTCACAAGAATCTCAGTGTTGGGCTGGGGAGATAGCTCAGTAGAATAAGTGCTTGCCTGGTAAATGCAGGGTCCTGAGTTCAATCCCCAGTACTGCAAAAAAA
>NW_004524878.1:842546-855841 GCF_000260255.1 Octodon degus
GGAGGAGGAGGAGGAGGAGGAGGAGGAGAAATTAGCCTGGCCTTCATCCCCAGACATGGCTACATTTTCTCTTGACTTAGGCCCTTTTAATGATAGGCGATTGTAGGGCCAGCCAGATAGCTCAACATATTAAGGAGCCTGCTCAGGCAGACTCAGGGACTGACTGGGGTTTGATCCCTGGCATGCCGTGCCACCCCTGCCTCCAGGGCATGCTGAGAGGGCAATTGAGACTGGGCGTGGTGGTGTGCACCTATAATCCCAGTGCTTGGAAGGCTGAAAACAGGAGGCTCACTACAAGTCAGATCTGTGTAATGAGACGCTGTAGGCCCTGTACTAAATTTTAAAAAAAAATAGGTGATTGTGTGGAGGCCTCCGCCCAAGGCATCGGAGCATCATGCTCAGCCTTCCCCATAGTCCTGCACCAGAATAGAAGCGTCACCTCTTAGGTCTTCCAGGGGCTTGAAGACAGATCCTGTTGACTGGATCCCTTCTGCCTCCCATATGAGGTTCGTAAGTTGGCCTGAAGGCCCAAAACCCCCCTGTGGCCACCCATTTTGGGTTGCAGCTAAACCCAGTGCTGGCCACCCTTCTGCCATCCCATTGGGAAGAGCCAAGCAGCTTTCCCTTGCCTCTCCCGCCAAAGTTCCTCCTAGCCACTGATCCCCCCACAAGCTGACCCAGCTCTGTGACAATCTAGAAATTGTGTATTCAGTGGGAAGATTAGGCCTGATTAAGAAATTTGTGCTAACGAACTGTGCTTAATTGGATTTGGGGAAGGACACAAAATGGGCTGCTTGACATTCCAGGGTCCTCAGCAAAATCCTGGGCCTCCCTGGCTCCTTCCTGCAAGGCCAACTGCAGCCCTGGCCCTCACCCACAGTGCCCCAGCCTTCGGCCTCTCAGCCTGTAACAGAGAAGTTATCTGCCTAATCAGACTAATTAGCACTGGGGACACAAAGTCATAATCTACAAAGAATGCAAATGCCAGTTTTACAAAATGAAAACGCCATATGTGCAGTAATTAGCAAACCACGGGCACATTTTATAAATCATATTTATTAGTTTGTAAACAAATCAAGCTCTAAATGAAATGAAAGATGCCATTAACTGGGAATGTGGTCGTGGCAGTCCTGAGCAAACTCCAAACGGGGAACTAGAGGCATAGGGTAGAAGCTAACTGGGAACCCACTGGTAGCCATCTTTCCTGCCCCAGCCAAGAGCTGGGGTTCCAGGGGTCTCTGTCTTGGTTAGTCAAAATCCAGGGTCCACCTATTCTTTCACCAAGGCCCTTACCTGACAGAGCAGCCTCCCGTGACTCTAGGGTAGTTATTCTAACTAGGGCTTAAACGAACAGTTGTTCCTACCATGGGGACAACATGACATCTGAACCCACGGCTTGGCACCAGGCTTCTTATTGCTTACTTCTTCAACCATAGCCCTGGACTATCCACAGGACCATCCTTGAGGAAATGTAAAGGAAAAGTCTCAATTGAAGGGACTTTATCTGGTGGCCAACTGGGCTACTTCTTGGCCTGTGTGGTCGTGGAAGAAACTGAGCTTCCCAGATGGACTCTTTCTTGCTGCACTAATGTACTCTCTAGTCACACTGCATTCTCCTGTCAGCCCAGCTGGGCTCTGATGAGAACTCAGTACTTCACCGGACACTCAGAAAGCATCAGTGTGAAAACACAAGGATGAATCTTTGCTTTCCAGTGCTTCAAATGATGAAAATCATGATTCTTGGTATGGTCATGATTGTTTTGTTCAGCACACAATCCCATAATGATGGAGTTAATTATTCTTCCTCTCCTGGGGCCCATAAGACCACAGTGAGTTTATCAGTCCAGGGGCCCATGTTCCTCCCCTTCAATGTGGGCATGTGCGCCAAGGTGAACCAGTTATTGCGCCACACACCCTAGGCCCAGTGATGCAAGCTGGGCCTATCACATTTCTGGCTCAGATTTTCTAAATACAGATTATTGTTAAATACAGAACAGTGTGTTCCATCACACTCTTCCTGATCTAGTCTTTATGAGGAGAAATGACAGTGTAGATCATTTCAGAAATACCCAAGAGGATGAAGCAGGAGGATCACAAGTTTGAGGTTAGCTTGGACAAATTAACGAGATCTTGTCTCAAAATATAAAAGTAAAAAGGCCTGGTGATGTAGCTCAGTGGTAGCGTATATTAGGAGTTCACTAGGAGTTTAATTCCCACTGCTTCACCAAAACATCAGCATTTTCATGAATCTAAGTGGAATAGGAAACTTAAAAAGGTGAATAGCACCCAAAGCCATAATCCTTTTAAGTCCTGGTATGGCATTAAGCACTGCTTGATAGCTCAACTCAGGAAGCTAAAAGAGACTACAGTGCCCCCCCCCCAAATGGAAGGAGTAAGCAAGCAGTTTTGTGATCAGGAACGAAGTCCAACTGCATGCTGACTCTAACAGTGTGTGTGGCAGTCCTATTGTGACTGAGAAGGAGCTGCCAGTTACTGCTACATGAGCTGTACCACACTGAAATAGGTGAAGGCAGAGGGGAGAAGTGGAAGAGGAGGGAAGAAATGAGAGGAAAGTATAGAGAAGGGTAACCAACATAAACTCCTACTTAAAGTGTGCCTACAAATCAATATTCCAAGATACATGGTGAGATTGATTGTAAAGAAAAAAGTTAGCAATCTAAAGAGAAATTCACTCTAGATGAATGAATCTGGTGGAAGAGCCTAGCAGATAATTTAGGAAAGTTTAGGAGTTTAGAGAGGCAAAGGTAAAAGTCTCATTAAAAGAAAACCAAAAAATTACAAAATAAATACAGGCATAAACAACAAGTAAATCTGAGAAAGGACAAATATAGTCATAAACATTCAATAGATGAAACAGATTCAAGACTGGGCACGTCCAAACAGAACAATAGAGCACTGAATTGGAAGCTACGAGAGAAATTCACTCAAATCACATCACAAAGGGAAAAAGAATTAAGCAATAGATAAACAGGTAAATAAGATCAGAAGCTCCAATATGAATCAAATAAAAGTTATATAAGAAGACAATGAAATAAATAATAGAAAAACAGTATGTAAATAAATAATTGTTGGGCTGGGGAGATAGCTCAGCGGTCTAAGCTCCTGCCTGGCAAGTGTAAGCACCCAGGTTTGTTCCCTGGTACTGTGTGCCGTGCTGGCTCAGAACCCCCAGTACACCATGCTGGCCACTGAAAATAGGCATGGTGGTGCGCTCCTGTAATCCCAGCATTAGGGAAGCTTAGACAGGAGGATCACTACGTGTCTGAGCCACGTAGCTATACCCTGTACCAAATAAACAAACAAATAAATAAGTAAATGATTCTTTTAAAAGGAAATAATTGTCAAGAATTAGGTGATCTTTCAGACTTAGAAATATATCCATTTTATGTATTAGAAAAATAAAAACAGATACATATCTAGAAACGTTATGGTATAACTTCAGGACATCAAGATTTCACTTTAGAAAATATTTTTAAATCTGCCAGAATGAAAAATTACAAGGGGCCAGGGAGATGTCTCAGTGGAATAAGTGCTTCCCTGCAAGCAAAAGGGCTTGAATTCAATCCCCAGTTCTGCCAAAAAAGAAAAAAGAAACAAAAGAAAAGAAAAGAGAAATTACAACAAAAATGCAAATTAGACCATTAACAGAATTCTCTTCATCAGTACATGCCAGAGAAGAAATTAAATAATATTTTCAAGTGCAGAGGGAAAATACTTACCATGGAATTTTATACCCTGCTAACCTATCACTAGAAAACACAGGCAAAGTAAAATAAAATCCTTTGTACATATACGATGACTAAGCTAATATACTCTTGTTACCCTTTACAGAAATAAAGATTTCTCTTTAGTAAGAAGAACAGTGAGCATCAAAGGAAGGCAAGAAATCATGGGTGATGTCAGTGACATAACTCAGTGGTCCAATGCCTGCCCGGCAAGCACAAGGTCCTGAGTTAGATCCCCAGTCAAAAAAAAAAAAAAATAAAAAAAAAAAAAAAGAAGAGAGAGAGAGAGAGAGAGAGAGAGAGAGAGAGAGAGAGAGAGAAAGAGAGGAAAAGGAAAAAGAAACCATGAATGGTCACAGAAAGTACTAAACACATTAGTAAATGAAATATTGAACATAAAAAATAGTAATGGCACCTATACTTTCTAGGTTTATAAAATTGAGCCAGCTGTGGTGGTGCCTGCCATAATCCCAGCACTTGGAAGGCTCAGCCAGGAGGATTACTGTGAGTTCAAGGTCAGTCTGACCTATGTAGTGTGTTCAAGGCCAGCCTAAACTACATAGTGAGACTCTCACTATGTTATACAAAAATGTTAATATGTTTTAAAGAAAGCACCTTTTTTAGTTTTAACTAAATCCTAAATAAAAATAACAAAATGAGTAGGGATATTCAAGATAGCACCACCTAAAAAAATGAAAAGGAAAATGATGAAAATAGAGCTTTTGCAAATGGGAAGAGGACCAAAAGTTGCAAGGAACAGGGAGGGAGAGGCAAGGTAGGGGATGAAAAAAAAATGAAGAAGCATTATGTATATGTACCAACTCTCCATAATAAATGCAATCATTATGTACTGCAGACATATACTAATTTTAGAAAAAGAAGAAAGGAAATCCCTAGGACTAGAAGTAAGGTGTGTGCACGTCATAGAATGGTGAGCAGGAAGTGACGCCGCAGCGCTCCCCAGAGCTGGTAGTAGTGGTTGAGGAGGGCTTTCCAAAACACAGAGAAGCCTGAGGGGCTGGTGGTGGACTCAGAACCCACAGAAAAATAGAAAGTTAGGCTCTTATTCCTGAAAATTATCAGGCTGGAACTAAGTTTCTTGTGGATGACCGGGAAAGGCTACCAACTGTCTGAAAATGGAACCAGAAAAACAAAATTCACAAGCTCAGAATGCAACAGGAGAGACTAGGAGTGGTGATGCGTGTCTGTAATTCTAGCTCTTGGGAGGCTGTAAACAGGCGGATCACTACGAGTCCACTCTAGCAGTGAGACCTTCAATACCCTGTAGACCCTTCTCTAAAAAAAAAAAAAAAAAAAAAAAGAATACAACAATACTCTGGTAGTGGACGGTCTATAAAGAAAAAATAAGAGTCCTCAGGAAGTTGAAAGACAGGGAATGGGTGGAAGTGGGTAGGAAATCCAATCGCATGTGGTCTGCATGGTATATAGTTTAGAAGCTGAAGGAATAAAAGTGGCCCTTGGGGATGTAGGAACAACAGCGATGATGCTGCTTGGAAAGAATATTTTGACAACCTTGGCCACATGATACTACAGTAGAAACCTGACCCTTGCCACAGATGAGCTCAGCAGGAAGACAAGACACACATGAGAGTGAAGTACCGTGTAGGAGAATCAATAGAAATATAATAGTTCAAATATTCCTGATATTAGCTCCAGAAGAAGGGAGAAGAAAAAATGGAAAGAAAATATGTCTAGGACTTTTCCATAACTGAAGAAAGAAATGAGCCCTCAAATTCATTAAGATAAAGAAAAGAAAAATCCATAACTAGGTACACTATGAAGAAACTTCAGAATAGCAAATAAAACAGAAAAGCAACCAGAGGCGATAGTAAAACTCCCCAAAGGACAATAGTTGAATTGGCAGCAGACTTCTCACTAACAAAATTGATTCCAGAAGAGAATGGAATAATATGTTCAAAGTAATAAAGGGAAGTAAGTGGCAATTGGTAATCCATTCAGAGTAGAGATGAAATAAATGTATCAGAAAAACTCAGAGTGTTTATTTACTACTCACAGCTCTTTCTGAACTAACAGCTAAATGATACAGATTAGTAAGAAGGAAATGGAAAGGGAAAGGAAGAGAAAAATAAGCAAATAAATTAGAAAACATGTTTGGTTAATCTAAATAAACTCTGGCCACAAAAAAAGTCTAATTATTGGAAGAAGTTGAAAACAAGATAGAACTAAAATATTTTATAGGGAGCCTGCCCCTTAGCTCAGTTCTTTAAGTGGCTGCTTCCACAAAGCAGTCAGGCTCAGGTTGCTGTGGTTCGATCCCCACACCTCAAGCCAGCCAAACATTCCCTGAAGGCATTCAGAGCCAAAAACAAAACAAAACAAAACAAAACAAAACAAAAAACCCTGAAATATTTTATAACAACAGCAAGAGGATGGAGGGATTGGAGTTAAAACATTTAAAAAACTTGCATGATAGAGATGGGTGAAAATGTTGATTAAACTTAGACTTTTTTTAAAGTTATGACATCCAAGCCTGTATAGCAAAGAAAAGAAGGAGTAAAAAGAAGTCAATAAAACCAACTGAATGCAAGAAAGGAGAAGAATCAAATAAAAATATAGGGAAAAAATTTTAAATGGCATAAAAGTCTAACTTTAGGACCGGGGAGATGGCTCAGTGGAATAAGCACTTCCTTGGCAAGTGCAAGGACCTGAGTTCAACCCCCGGTTCTGCAAAAAAAAAAAAAAAAAAAAAAAGTCTAACTTCATCACACTCTTAATAAATTTAAATGGAGTAAAGCTCTCATTATGAGATACTCTCCAATAAGACTTGTAAAATCCAGTTGTAAGCTATTTATAAGCAGCATAATAATTAAAACAAATTATGTAGAAAGCTAGAATGTAGAAAGATATGAAAATACATGAAGGAACTGATATAATATTAATAGCAAGCAAAAATGATTTTTTAGATTTTTATTTTAATTTTATTTTTATTATTATTATTTTTTTTGTGGAACCAGGGATTGAACTCAGGCCCTTGCACTTGCCAAGGAAGCGCTTATTCCACTGAGCCATCTCCCCGGCCCAAAGTCTTCAGATTTAAAGGTGACTTTAGTGACAAAAGGGACAACTCAATAAGCACCTATAATGATGTTGAACCTGGTTGGTTTTAATAATGAAACCTTAAAAATAATAAATTAGCAAGGGGAAAAATGACAGCATAATAGAGGAAATATAGAGTAAAAGTGGATAGAACCAGAAGAGAAACTGATGAACCTACCATTATAATGAACAATTTTAATGATTTTTTTAAAGAAACTGATATAACAGACAAAAAATTAGCAAGAAAGTATAGTGTTGATTACTTATGATTGAACTACACAATTAACATTTCTTATGTACCTATTTAGAGGTCTGTACTTTATTTTTCAGAACATGTGGAACATTCTTAAAATTGGACTATAGAATGGGCCACATAGGAAATTTAAACAGATGCTAAATTTGATGTAATTAGTAACATATTTTATGACTCCAATGAAATAAAATCACAAAATGTACAAAAGTTAGGTTAAAAAAACTTCATCTATTGTCCTTATTATAACAAACTATACTATATGTATGAAACAGTATATAGTCATCCTTTAATAACCACGGGAGATTGGTTCCAAGAATCCTGCACACCCCTACCAAAATCTACAGATGCTCAAATCCCTGATATGAAGTGGTGTGATACATTTCTGCATGTTGATAGGTTCTGGCCCTAGTAGAAATTGCTGAATCATCATAGTGGTCATCTAATAGGGCTGAAGCCCTTAAAACAACAGCTTATCTTCCCTGAGACCACCTACCCCCTTCTTCTCCAACTCAGCCCAGGATGCAATTTCCTTTCACCTTTCCCGCTGCCTCAGGGAAGACCCCAGTCAGCTCCTCAGGTTTATCTAAACATCCCCCTCAAACCCCACCCCTGGCGAAAGGTCATAAAAGCCCCAGACTCCCTTGGTTCCAGTTCAGAGAATCCTTTATCTTCCCCAGATTCTCTCCATGTCTCTTTAAAGATAATAAAGCCCCTTTCCCTTTTTCCTTCTGCCTGTTTCTCTGCTGCAACACCATCCAAACAAAAAAAATCTATCACCTGTAATTTCTGTATATTCTATCATATACTTTAAATATTCTCTAGATTACTTTTTTCTCTTTGTATTTTTTAGTAAGGGTCTACAGGGTCTCACTACATAGATCAGACTGTTAGTGATCTGCCTGTGTTCAGCCTCCCAAGTGCTGGATTACAGGCACAGGCCACCACGCCCAGTCTCCACTGTTGTCTCAGCACACCCCAGGGGCAGGCTGGCACGGCACGCCGGGGATCGAAACTCAGCAGCTGTGTCTGCGTAAGCAGGCACTTTAATCCACTGAGCTATTTGGCCAGCCCTTAGATTACCTATGATACCTAATGTAAAGGCTATGTAGATAGGTGATATACTATCGTGTTTAAGGCTTAATGAAAGGAAAAGTATCTGTCCATGCTCAATAATAGATGCAATTTTTTAAGAACAATTTCAATCCTCAGTTGGTTGAATCTGTATGAACAGAACCCATAGATACAGAGGGTACAAAGAATTTAAGGAAATATGAAAAATATAATCATCACCAAGATTACAAAGTGGTAGAGGTCCAGAATCTCAGACATCTTCCATGTGTCTCTCCAGGTATACTTTCTTCTTTCTCTCTAGGACTGTTGATTATTTTCGCCTGGCTTTGATATTTGTGATATTAGTGGAATTCCACTGCCTGTACTCTGCCTTGTCCCTGGATGTCAGCTTGATCTCTGGCCATGCACTGAGCAGAGGGAAGATGGATGTAGGTGTGGATCCTGCCATCAACACAATCACATTTTGTGGGGATGGATCATTATGACACAGTAAGAAGCAAACTATGGGAGCACAGAGAAAGGGTATCATCAGAATCAGATTATAAAAAAGACTTCCCAAAGGAGTTGTCATTTAAAATGAGTCTTAAAACAAGTTGTCATATTTCTAATAAAACAGGGGAAGTGAGAATTGCCATTAGTAGAACATCAAGTGTTCTATCATTGTCTTAGTCAAGAGTCAAACTAGTTTAGCAAAAGGGGAGAAAAGTGTGAACATTTTACATAAGTGAAAAGTCCGTGTGATGTGGGTTCGGGCATGGCTGGATTCTAATTCCCAGGTTCCATCTCTGGTCATTCTGACAGGCTTATTCTGCATAGTGAATCATGCAATGCTCAAGAGCTCACTTCCTGCCAGCTTTGGTATTATTAGTAGGAGGCGGTGCCTTTCACAGTTTCCACTCAACAACCCCGGGGAAGATTCTAATGGGCACGGTTGAAGTCACGCTCATATGTGTGAGGTAATTCTTGAGCCTTGGAGAGTGGAGTGTTCTTATTGTTCTAGGTGTATGCTTAGATCATAGATCTGAACTGCCCACACATCTTTATTCAAACCACATAGAATTGATCCTCACCTGAGAGGATTCTATTCCCAAAAGTGAGAAGAAAGCCTAAGAAGGAAAAAAGAGCTGGAGTTTACATGGAGTGTGAGAGGCCACTCTGTGTTTGAAAATCATCTGTTTGGTGACTGGAGGGTCTGTTGAAGGGGAACATGACCAGAAGTGGGCTGGTAGGTGACAGAGGAGTGAAACGTGAGCAATGAAGCTTTATTTTATCTTAAGTATCCCAGATGTTTTATAATAATGCAAATAGGCAGTTAAAAGTTCAAATCTTCGTTTTAGAAAATTTCTCCTGAATAAGGAGAGACTGAAGGGCAAACCTGTTAAATAATGTTGGTGAGGAGCTCAGAGTGAAGTAGACGGAAAGGCAAACTTACAGGGTGGGAGTTAAGGAATGATCATGTAGAAAAATAGGAAAATAGGAATAATACAATGGAGTAACAAAGAGTGGAAAGATGAACAAGAGGTTGTCTCACCTGGGTATCAAGTGTGTGTGTGAGGGGTTGGGGCAAGGGGGGATGCTCTTCTTCCTAACTTCCTCTAGCTCAGTGATGGACACACAATATATTCTTTAAAAATCCTTACGGGTAGAGCAATTAGGAATCAAATGAAAATGTATGGCACATGTGTCAAGCCATAGGTCTCTTTGGGGCACCATGGCCAAGGCCTAGACAGTACCACAGAAGGGAGAAGGGGCTGACTCTATGTGTGTACGTGAGTGTGTATGTGTATGTGTACATGTGTGTGTGTGTTTGTGTAGTCCACTTTCCATCACTGTAACTAGTCCCTGAGATTAATCAATTTTAAGAGAAGGAAATGGTCATCTCGGTTCACAGTTTTAGAGGTCAGAGTCCATGACCAGTTGGCTCCACTATTTTGGGGCTTGTGGTAAGGCAGGTTTGTGGTCTCATGGTGGAAGTGCATGGCTGCAGAGACCTATTCACCTCATGGTGGCCAGGGAGCAAACAGAGGCAAGAAAAGGCCAGGATCCTAAAGCCCCCTTCAAAGACACTCCTCCAGGGCTGGGGAGATAGCTCAGCGATCTAAGTGCCTGCCTGCCAAGCCCAAAGATCCGAGTTTGATCCCTGGTACTGCATGCAGTGCCAGCCCCGGAACTCTGGGCATGCCAAGCCGGCCACCAAATCCCAGCCTTGGGAAGCTGAGACAGGAGGATCACTATGAGTCTGAACTGCAAGTCCAAACTGCATAGTGACCCTATATCAAATAAATAAATTAAAAAAAATTTGTACTCCTTCAATGACCGCCAATAAGCTAATTTTCTTCCACTAAGCCTCACATCTTAAAAAGTCCATCACCTTCCTATATTATCATAAAGGTTGGCAATAAAGCCTTTAATGAGCCTTTTGGAGGGAAAGTTCCAAAAGTAACCCTGTCTGTGTGTCTGTTCCTATCCTTTTGTTTGTTTGCATGGAAGGACTTTCTACATGCACCCCTGTCATCTCTTCACACCTGACAGCAATGGTTCCAAAACAAGCATCCTATTCGACAGGCCAGTTGGGCTGCTCTTTCCTGGTACCCATGTAGGAGCGGGTGAGTCTCCTGATACAGTCTCCTCTCCAACATTCCAGAGGAAATCATGAAGAGTTTAGAGTGCTCGAACCCACATCCGACAGCCCCACTCCACACCCCAGACACCATGTTTCGAAGAGGGACTTAGTCACAGGCAGATACTACACTCCCCGGGTGTCATGTGTTCTACAATTTTTCTCGCTCACTCTTCCCACCTTACTCTCAGAGTTATAAAGTAGCATTACCCTTAATTTAGAGACAAGGAAAACAAAGTCCAGAGAGCAAATTAAGTTGCCCATTGCCCCTCGTTGGTAAGCATGGGCTCCAAGTGAAGGTCTAATTGTTTTCTTAGAATCTCAACCTTCCCAGGAGTCTGTTAGGAGGCAGGTAGCCTAATGAGATAGAGTGATGGGATCTTTGGAAAAGAGGGGTAGAACAGAAGCCCAGTCTTGCAGGCAGCGTGCCCTCCCTCCTCCTCCTCCTCCTGGGTTCCTAAGTTGATGGTGCCGGGCCAGAAAAAGCTGTCAGAGATGGCAGGATTGAAGGAGTGGATGGCTGGGGTGGGTTAACACTGCTGCCTTATGAAGGACATTTTTCAATTGAGCCAGTTACTGGAGGCCCTGGGAGTGTGTTCTGTCTCAGCAACTCTACAGTCAGAGGATATGAACTGGCTGTGAGAAAGCCATCAGGGGCTGGCTATTCCCAAACTCTTGGAAGGCACAGAGCTAGATTTAATAAAAGGGGAAAATGGAACATTTTCATTAGCACCAAATTTTCCATTTAATTTGGACTTTTGCAAAATAAGCGGCCTAATTACTGCTTTGACTTGGGTTTCTCGATAGGGTTTTCCTCTAAGAAGCTGCAGGCTCCACTGAGCTCCGCTCACCAGAGCCTGCCCTCCTGCCATCACCCCTCCCATGCTTTCCCTGCAAGCAGAAAGTCTTCTGAGGCTTTAACAGAGGGTGGACAGAGCAACTAGGGACCTATGAACAGGTTCGCAGTGTCACTTGATCATGCTCTGTCCCGGCCCCAAGTTTCCACTGGAGCCACCGTTCTGGGGCCTATGCACCCTCGACCCTGGCCTGGACTATGTCTAAGCCCTGGACTGATCTTGCTGAAGTCTTAACTTAGGGCGAAGAAGTTTGGCATTTTGAGGAAACCTGAGAACATCTCTCTAGTTGTCTGGCTTTTGCCCTTCGTGCTGCTGACTCCAAAGTTCTTTCCTCAGCCTTGTAAAAATAACTGTAGCACCAAGCCTAGCACACAGACCATTCACACTGACCTCCCATCCTGGAGAGGTCAAGGAGGAGGTCACCTCAGCCCTGGGTCACACAGCTCCTGTCTGGATCCTCCCAGGCTCTTGCTGTCCCCCTCAGCCTTGGTTAAGCTTATTCCTCCATTTCTGTTCGCTGCTCCCCCCATACGCACCTCCCACCTTGGGCCTTCTGCTTTTTCCTCTGCCTTCTGCGCTTGAAGAGAATCAGGGATTAAAGAAACGGAGCAAGAAATTGCCAAAAACTAGCGTAGCGGACAATCAGATAGAGTGATGGAGGGAAGAAAGGGGCCCTGCCCCCAAGAGGAGCCTGTAAGCTTGGCCCTCTGGGGGCCCGATGCAGGCAGTGTGCTCCCACGAGCAGGGTCCATGTACTGGGTGTGTACAGGGCAGTCCTGGCCCAGGCCCCAAGCCCTCTTTCTGTCAGAGAGCCAGGCTCAGTTAGTGATGGTCTTGCTGCTGGGCCTTTCTTCCTGTGGCTCAGCTTCCCCACTGCACCCCACTTTGCCAAGGACAGCAGGCTGCCCTTGGGCCATCTCCAAGCCAGATGCCATGCCCAGCACCTCCAAAGACTCCCGGCCTTGCCTCATCCTTGGCAACCTGGTTTTGGCCTGGGCCACACATACACACTGTGGAAGAAGGGCTGTGGAAAGGCACCAAAAGGGGAGTTGTAACTGGAATATTTGTAAACAGAGTGAAGTGTTTTCCTGGGAAGAAGTGGGATCCCTCAGACCTGCTGTCCTTTTCAGCACTGGGGAGAGGAGGCTTTTATACTGTCAGTTTCTGGAGTCAGACCCTTAGCAGGAGCCAGGAAGGAAAGACGGAATCGAGGACAGTCCCTGTTCCCCTATAGTACGTGCTCAGACCAATGAGAAGATCGTGATACTTGCATATGGCAGAGCAATTGGATAGTCTGGGACATCTATGTCCTGTCATGTAACCATCACTAGGTCAGACTCTAGATTTCCCGGCATTCCAAAGGGCTCCTCTGCGCTGCCTCCTAGTCAGCAGTCTTCCAAAGGCATCTCTATTGGGCAAATCCTGGCCCTTGTGTGTATGGTGAGATGCGGAATGTGATTGCCCGTGAGGCTTAGCC
Organism: Octodon degus; assembly: GCF_000260255.1. Lineage (NCBI taxonomy): Eukaryota > Metazoa > Chordata > Mammalia > Rodentia > Octodontidae > Octodon > Octodon degus. The sequence continues at coordinate 855,649 of NW_004524878.1, forward strand.
TGGTGTTGTGACTCTAATGGTGCCAGAAAGATGAGATGGGCCCAGGCTCAAGAGCACACAGGAGGAGGAGACCCTGGCATTATGGAGAGTGCTAAGAGGGGCTGTTGATAATGTTCTGGCCAGGAGGGAGAGAGAAGGAGAGAGAGAGAGAGAGAGAGAGAGAGAGAGAGAGAGAGAGAGAGAGAGAGAGAGA
>NW_004524878.1:855941-878776 GCF_000260255.1 Octodon degus
AGAGAGAGAGAGACAGAGAGAGAGACAGAGAGAGACAGAGAGAGACAGAGAGACAGAGAGAAACAGAAAGACAGAGGGAGAGAGGGAGAGAGAGCGAGCGCGCTCAGAGGCTGAGCTGAGACTGAGGGACTAGGTGGGCTCATCTTGCCCACTGGCGCCTTCAAAGTGTACGATCAACGCAGGGGATGCTGCCAGGACTAAGACTCCTTGAAGACTTGGAATGGGCCCCAAGAGGGCTCATACTTGCCATTCACAACATTCAGTCTGTTAGAAAGCTGGGACCCACATCTTTGCCTGAACCAAGTGCCCCAAGAGGCCTTCCCCCATGGGCCCCAGAGCCACCCCAGCCTCCCCCAGCCAGACTGTGCCCACTCCACCCCACCCAGCATTTCAGATGCTCCCTGCCCTTTTGGCCTTGGCCCTGGCCCCAGCACAGCCTCTTTGTCTCTGAGCCAGGCCAAGCAGTTGAGCATTAAAGCCGCGGGAATGTCCAAGGAGACATAAAGAAAGTTTAGAGACTTTTAATTTGCCAGCACGTCTCTCCCAGCTGGCCGGCAGGTTGAGTGTTTGAAGAGAAGGGCAGCCGCAATAAAGGCTTATTGTTCCTCCTCTGAGCCACTGCTGGGCCACTCTTTTCTTAAGTGAGACAAAAGGAACCCAAGGCCCACAGGCTTCCACAGGCCTAGAGAGCTGGGTCCACAATTAGCAAGTGTCTTCAGAGCCACCCTAAAGGCAGGCCAAGAGGGTGGGGCCCAACTCCTCCACCAGCTCAGTGTGGGCTGCACTTATGGGCGTGGGGGAGTCAGTCCTAGGGCCCTGTCTGCTGGGAGCGACCAGTATTCCAAAGGGGAACCCCAGAGCTCCAGGAAGCAAGATTCCAGCAGGGAGGATCCAGAAGTCTGCTGCAGGGAGATGTTCCTAGAAGCTGCAAGGGACCCTGGGGAGCTTCCAGGAAGTGGGACATGCTGGAGAAGGTTTCTGACAGGCACAGACGCTACTCCAGGAGTCAGTGGGCTCCCCTTGAAAGAGGTATAGGGGAGCACAGGTTGGATGGAAGCAGGGAGGGAGCCCAGAGTGAAGACAGTTCTGGCCAAGGAGGGAAGAGCCAGAGCCAGAGCCAGCCAACCTTAGGATCCCCAGGTAGGCTTTCTTGTCTGGGAAGGGAGGAGGTGGGGCAGAGGGCACCTGAGGTGGCCAGCCAGTGCAGTGCTCATGTAGGAGCCTGGCATCCCATGACCTGGGGGAGTGGGGCTGAAAGGGGGCGCTCGGTCCTAATGCAGCCCCTGCTGGGAGCATTACAGCGTGGCACACAGCAGCAGCGCTCAGGAACCAAGAGCACCGGCATGGGGTCTTCCATCCTGCGCTCACCCACCATGAGGCCTGGGACCTGATAAATGCATCCTAGCAGATAGTGACAGGGGAGCATCCTTTCTCACTCCCGTGGTCCCCTCTGGAAACCCCCTACTTCATTGCCCAGGACATGAATGGCTTTGGAGAACTGGCTCAACCAGCAAGTTCCTGAAATAATGCTATGGCAGCCAATGAGGCTGCTGGCAGGGAATGGGCCCCACAGACAGGTACTGTCCTACCTGTGTTCACTTCAAAGCCTGAGGGGGCAGATGAGGGCTGGAATCTGCCTTCGCTCTGCTCAGCAACCCATGGGCTCCGCATGGCCTGCCCTGCCTAGAGGAAGGGACACCTTTTCCTAATTTTAATATTCACAGGGACATTGTAAGCGCTGTGCAGTCCCTGACATGAGAGACATTTTGCTCAAGAAGCAGCTACCTGGCCCCTGGAGATTGGTTTCATGCCGTTCAGCTCTTTCCTCTCCCGGGAGCTCTGACCACAAGTCGCAATTCTGTTTTGGTGACAGTCTTAAGATTCGGTTCTGACTCCCCCAGGTGTGGACCACGGGAGTCCCTAGGTGTGGACCACGGTCCTCCCGTCTCCAGCTGCAGTGCCTTCCCGGGATTGGCAGCCAGGTGCGGTGGCTTTTGCATCTGCTCAGGACGCTGCAGGCCCTGTTCACGGGGTGCGCGGCCGGCCTCCCTCCTCCTGCGCCGCTCCGCCTTGGGTAATTGGATTGGGCAAAGGGAGTATTATTTACTAGTCATGTGGCCCTGTTCCTCTCAGGCCCACCCACCCTTCCTCCCTGTTCTCTGCCTCGCCAAAGAACAAAGATTGGGGATGAAATAAATTTGATAATAACCAGTAAGGACCCCCAGAGAAAATAAAACAGATTTTATTAAACTTCTTCCAAACCTTTTGCGTTGAGCCTCTGCCTCCTCTCTCTGTGGAGCCCTCACAGGCCTGGCTTCTTTCCTGACCAGCAGGGGTGCCTCTCACAGCCAGTCCTCCACACACCCTGCAGTCACTTGGGGCCTGGTCCTTCCCATAGCTGTCTTGTGCCAAAATCTATTTAAAAGGTAGCTGGAGCCACAGAAAAGACTCTGGGCTGGGTATTTCTGGGCTCTGAGGGTTTGGCAGAGTGACCATCCCTGGCCAGGTCAGGGCTCCCAGTGGCAGGGCTGATGGGTTCCCAGCTCCAAAAGGGACCGAGTGGAGGATCAGAGCCTGCTGCCATTCATCCCCAGAGTCATCTCTCCAGGTTGAGTATGGCACGATTTAATGCCCCCATTCCTCCATTTCTGCTCTGCATGACAAATTGTTTTAATAAACATAAACCGGGTAATAATAAAGTCATAATAAGCCCGCGACTCACCTTATATCACTGCAGTTAAATCCTCCCATAAGCCGGCGCTGGTTACAATGACAATTACGGCCCGGCCAATCCGCAGGCAGGCCTGCGTGTGGACAGATTTAATATCGTTTGTAAATATGATTAGTGGGCTGTCATGTTATTGCAGGCTGCTATTTACATTTCTCTCCGGGGTTATACACTCTGCCAAATCAACATTAAGTAGTGGGTCTCTCTTTCCTCCTTAAATCATACATTCCCTCTGCCTGTGCTGATGCCGCGTAATGAAGAAAGGGAACCTGACGGCAGGCACTGGGGCAGAATGGAGCCGAGCCTCAGCATTTCTCCCAAGACACATGGGCACATGGAGCCCCGAGAAAGCTCCGCCCCGAATCTCCAGTGGGTGCACAGGCCTTGCCCCCCATCCCCAGCAGCCTCCCTCCCTCCCACCCACGGCCCCTGCCCCTCTCCCTGCCTGCTGGTTTATGAAAAATGTTCAAATAATGAATGGTTGTTGTTTACAGAAGTAATTTCATGCTACATTTCCATTATTGCCTGGATTTGTTTAGCTTCGCACACTACCCCATTGCCTACGATGAACTTTTAAGGAAATATTGCTTGCGCTTCCTGCTCTGCCATTCTGCTTCTAATGGAAGCCGCTTGCATTTGAGACATATTGTGACACTTCATAACTGTGTGCAAATAAGCATTCTTAAACTGCTAGGCCCAATTAATCATTGTTGCAGGGATACGAGAATCCACCCCACTGAGGAGCAAGGGTGGGCGGAAAGGGCTAGAAAACCAGGATAGAAGATACAGGGGCCACGGGAGAGCAGCACCATGACTGTGCCTACAGATCACCCTAAATCACTGGAGACGACGCAGGTGCATTGGACAATTCAGCATGAGCCCCTGGACCAGAGTGTGCAGAATGACAGGGGTGGGGGCCACTTGGAAAAATCAGATAAAAAATGAACACCACATCCTTTCTCAAAGACTACACTCCAGACGAGATTTCATCTTCTGGAGATGACCAAGGTCACCATTCTGTTTGGAGGATTCACATCCTGATGTGCCTGTAGGCTATTGTGGCAGTAGGGCTGTTTGTCCCTGCACAGAATGTCCAGGCATTGAGGTGCTGAGCTCTATAGGTGGATGCCTAGGGCTGGCCAGATAGCTCAGGGGACTAAAGCGCCTGCTTAGGCAGGTGCAGGGACCAGGGTTTGATTCCCGGCCTGCAATGCCGGGCCTGCTCCAGGGGCGCACTGAGTATGAGGCTGGGCATGGTGGCGCATGCCTGTAACCCCAGCACTTGGGCAGCTGAAAACAGGAGGATCACGATGAGTTCAATCTGTGTAGTAAGACCCTGTAAGCCCTGTAGTAAATACATTAAAAAAATATATATATAGGTGGACACCTATGGTGTTTCTGCCTCCTCTCCTAATGCACACCCCAGACTGTAGCTTTCAGGGCCTCTGCTCACAGCACCCTTATCTCCTCCTGCTATTTCACGTTTAATGAGCTTGGAGTGCACCTTAGAGCATGAAGAGGAGAAATCTCAAGCTTCATGAGAAAGAAGATAAAATACACGTTGGCCAAGAGTATGGGAATTCCCCTCAACATAAGTTTTGGGTGGGGCATAGGGGTCATTTAGAGAACTTTGGCTCCACCCTGATTCTCAGTTAAGTTGGGGCTAGGTGAGGGCCCAGAGGCTACGAGAAGCTACCTCTGCACACTGAAGCATGTTCATCAAATTACTCAGCAAACACCACGTATGTTAGGCATCTGCTGCATTCCAGCCCTTCTGGACAGCGGATCACTTATCTCTTGGGCCCTGGATCAGTTCTGAAGTTTACCTTTAAATGAAAGGAGGCAGCAGGGCAGCGGTATGTGGTTACAGAGGTTGTCCAGTGCACAGCTCTGGGAAAGGGGCACATTGTGTACGAAGATTCTGAGGTGGACGGCATGGCCTGAAATCACACAGCACTGCAGTTGAGGAGACAGACAACAAAGAAGTCAGAAAATGTGTGTGTGTGTGAGAGAGAACTGCTATGAAGAAAGCTGCGTGAGGTACAAAGCAGAAAAATGGCTCAGGATACAGCTTTCCTACCTTCTCCAAGCTGGTGACTCTGGGCACCGGTGAACCACGCCCTCGGGCCAGGGGCTCACCCTCACTGAGCCCAGGTGTGCACCCCTGTGAGCATCTCCTTCCCTGGCAGTGACTCCTGAGTGGCTCCAAAACCACCTCCAATTACCAAATTTTCACCTTGAATCTACAAAGAAATAAAAAATATCAGTTGTCAAGGGAGATTTGAAAACAGTTAGGGAAGGAAGGTTTTCATTCAAAGAATTAAAGTGATAAACAGTCTGCGCTTGAATGGCCACATTTCCACCATCTGGAAAATGTGGGTGACTTGAAAGCTCAGTCCTTGAGAGGGGTGTGAGTGTGTTTGTGTGTGCGTGTACTCACACACCACACACACACGTGAGTACAGGCAGCAGAGGCACAACAAGTGCGCCTGCCTAAGGGCGGCGCTCAGGCTCCAGGCAGAGTCCAGCACCCATGTGAGCTGGGCACATGGGCCAGTGTCCCGATTGCAGCAGAGACCAGAGGAAGCAGGAGTTATAACGCGGGAGCTACCACGCTGACAGTGGAAAGCGAGTTTGGCTTTTCCCCTCAGTGGAGCCTGGCAGGTCCAACCTCTGGGGTGCTGAGGGCCCCGGGTCTGTGGCGCCCCCTGCCTGCCTTACCTGTCCACTCCACTGGCCGCTCCCTGTGAGAGGCCTTGGACCCCTTGCCCTGCTCAGAGCGGAAAGGAGTTGACAGCAGGACTGAAAAGTCCCAGGAAGGCACAGCACCGGCTTTGGTATATGAACAAAAGTCAGACCACTGCCCACAGGCCAGGCTGCCCCAGCTGTGGAGCCCCACCTTAGCCAATCACCGGCTGCCAAGTGAGAAGCCACAATCTCAGGGGAGCACAGCAAGTGCCACCCAGACACAGGGAGTGGAGGATGGAGACAGAACACCAGAGTGCAGGTGCCCAGATGGGGTGGAGAGGGGAGTTAAATTGTTCTTGTAATGACCGAGGAGACGTCAGTACCGAGTTGCCTATTGATTTCAGCTTATTTTCTGGTTCTTTTCCAAAACAATTTAAGGCAGCTGAAGAAATGTGATCATATGTAAAGCCAGAGAAAAACATGTCTGGGCTTCTTTCATGATGCCCTGAAGCTCAGTTCACCTCCAAGACAGGCCCACAGTGACAAAGGCCCCCAGAAGATACAGGGCAAGAGCCTGGGGTGTGAAAGGGGACAGGGACACAATCGGAGATGGCTGAGGTCATGGTCAGGCTGAGATGTGTGAAGTCAGGATGTGTAACTGAGTGGAGAGGGCCGAATCAGGGGCAGATGAAGGCAGGAAAGGGTTGAGATCAGAAGGCGGGGTTAAAGAGGAGTGAGGTTCGGATGCACAGGAGTCTGGAAGGAACAGGATGAGGTCAGAATCAGGGGTGTTGTCGGGATGGGGTCCTGGTGGACTGACCCTGAGGAAGCAGGGTGGCAATGGACACTTTGGGCGGCGACTACAGAGAGAGCTGCCCTGTCCCTTGCTCTACCTCTTTGTGCCCACGTGTACAGAGGTAGATGACGTGTGATGTGCATGCTGTGTGCACACACATGTGTGACATGTCCCTTAGTAGATGCATCATGTGCCTCTTGTGTACATGGCACATGGATGTGTACTTTATACAGTCGGACGTGCATGTATTATTTTTTCTTTCAAAAGTCACAAAATAGAACAAGTATTACAACAAGAAACCAAATAAATGCCCTGCAAATCTAGAACCAAACATCTCATCTCATAGCACTGAGTGCTATTACATTTCCTAATAGTTTATGAAAGCCAGTGAACTTTGTTTTTTTTTTTTTTTTTCTCAGTGAACTTTGGAAGCATCAGGGGGTGAGAAGAGGTCTGGTCCTAGTTGGCCTTAGTAGGATGCATTCTCAGGGGCCAGGCCCAAGGCACGAGGCAGTGATAAAAATGGATCCCCCTGGGTCTGGACTATTCTCCTCAGATCCATCCCTCAATGTTCACACTCACGATGCTCACGCCCTTGAAGCTAATCTTTCTGAGTCCAAATTACCTTCCTGTTTACCTCGGTCTCTGCATGAATGAATTTCCCTATCTTTCTTCCAAACTCTCCAACCCAGCTTGTGACAGCATCCAGAGCCACAGCCCACGACACAGGGAAGCACTACCTGAAACCGCCACTGGCTCCCCATTGTCTTCAAGGCATCCCAGGCCCTGCCCTCTCTGGTGCCTTTTCACCTTTTCTTCCTCTGCTTCCCTGACCTCTGCTGCTTGCCCCAGGTGCCCTCCTCAAAGCCCACCCACCCCAGCAGACCATCCAGGTCACTACCTTATGCCTCCAAGCCCTGGTGACCAGTTGCTGGTTCGAAGTGTTGTATTTAAATATCAGTAGAGGGGCTGGTGAGATGGCTCAGTGGTCTAAAGCACCTACTTAGAACAAGCTAAGCAAAGCACAGGGACCGCGGTTCAATCCCCCAGCACCACATGCCAGCCAGCCCCACCTCCTGGTGGGCTGAGCTGGCCACACACACACACACACACACACACACACACAAATAAAATAAAAATTAAAAAAAAATAAATATCAGTAGAGATGGGGCTGGAAGAGTAGGGGTGATCTCCGCTAGATATTTATTCATTCACCTGTAACAAAATAGTTATTAGTTGCCTCCAGGCTCAGGGCTAAGGAGATGAGACAGTAACTAGAAATGAGACAGTGACCTGTGGGAGCTGATTATTCCTCGAGGGAGAGTCAGAATATCAGCCAGGCTATAACCAAATATAATAGATGCTCAGTGAATACATATTGAACAAATGACTGAATGTGGAAATGCATGCATAATGTTCAGTGTGAGGAAAAATGGAATCTTCGCCACCTTCTCAGAGATCAGGAAGGATGTCACAAGCCTGGTGACCAAATGAACAAATGCCAGAGGGTGATCTAGGAACCAGAACAGGCCAATTTCTAGGAGCGGGGAAGGATGCTCAGAGGATGGCAACCCAGGCAAAGGAGGAAAGGTCAAAAGGGACAGTGAAGTGAGCATTGGTTGGCATGACAAGGCACAGGGTGGGACAAGAGGGACTGGGAGGAGTTGATGAAGCAGGGCCCTGGTGAAGTGGGGGTGTGGTTGGTGCTACCCAGTTGTGAAACAGTGTTGTGGCCTGCATGTGGCGGGCCAGGCCCAGAAGGGCTCTGTGCCTTGCGTTTCAGTCCCTGTGCCTGCTGCCTTGAAATTCTTAGAGTGTTATCCTTGAATTTATGTTTTGTGTTGAAATCTAAAGGAACAAAGGAGCATGCTGGGGGCTCCAGGCCAATCCTGCTTCCACTACCTTCCCGGGACGGTGCTAGCAGCCTGCTCCCTGCAGCCTGGGGCCTGGGCAGGTCAGCCCCGTACCTGCTCCCCACCCCCATGCCAGGCAGGGCCTCCCCGTGGCAGGGGTGTTCCTATTCTGCCATTTCTTTCTCTCCTAGCTGGGTTTGTGCAGCCACCGGGGAGCCAAGCACACATGCTAACACTTCCAGGGCAGAGCAAGGGGCAGTAACTCCTGCCCTGCCCTGACAGCACTGAGGTGGGACCACAGTCACAAGGTCATACAGTGCGTCCTGGCTGGGCCTAGGACCTTCCCCTTCACTAGGCCGCCTCTGAAAGCTGAGCTGGAGCTCGGGCTGTGCTGCCTGCATCTGTAGGGCCGAGAGGAAATCATCTCACTTCTCTGAACCTCAGACTCAAATCATACAGACAGGGACTAGTAATAGCTCCAACTTCATGGCATTCTTGTGGGGATTACATTAAATGAAGTCCGAAGTTTTCTTAGTTGAGCGTCTGACATGGAGTGGACCACTGAGCGTGGTGATAATCCATTTGGCCCTCTGGATCTGTGTGTCCAAATCTGCAGATTCAACTAACATGGACTGAAGACGTGTGAGGTAAAGTTGCCTGCGTACTGCGCAAACGCAGCGGGCTTTCCCTTTTCATTATTCCCTAAACAAGACGGCAGAACAACTATTTACATAGCGTTTACATTGCTGTAGTCTGCCAAGTAGTGTAGAGATGATTTACGGTATAAAGGGCGGATGTGCTGTGCAAATGTGACACGGTTTTATAGAGGTGACTTGAGCACCCGGGGATTTTTGTATTTTTAGGAATGCGAGGGAGTCCCTGGGAGCCAATCTCTGTCTTCCATGACTGTAATGACAATAGCTGACACTGGGTCACACTTCCTTTGTACCGGGCACCATCTAGCAACCCTATTGGTTTCCCTCATAACTGTCAAGTGGCTCCTGTTCTTATGTGTCCATTTTATAGAAGGAGAAAATGAGGTTCAAAGACAAAAGGAACTTACCTCAAATCACATAGCTGGTAAATGGAGCAAGCAGGCTTAGGACCCCCAACTACTCTGGCTTCTGTGCCTCTGTTTCTAACCCTTGTATCACTCTGCCTCATTTGTTAAAATAAGTGCTCAGTAAGAGATGATTTCTCGAAATTGTTTGCCTTTGTGTACGTGCACACATCCCTGCGTGCATTGCCTCACACAAATCGACCCTTTCGTGGACCTTCAGCTGAGAATGCGCCTCGGAGGTAGCGCGAGACCAGGCCCCTGAGTTGGGGCTGAGAAGGCCATTCCAGGGCGCGTGGACCCTGCAGGGGAATTAGGATGGGTGGGGCCATGACGCTGCTGCAATCAGAGGCTGCCCGGCGCCCAAGACCACCAGAGCCTCCATCTCCTACGAGACTACTAAGGCCCAGAGACCAGCGGAGGGGCCCTGGCTTTCAGCAACGCCCACCTGGGCAGTCAGGGCTCTACCACTGAGAGCTTGGTTTTCTAATTCAGAAGGCGAAGCAAGAACAACCCCAAGCCCTGTGCTATTTGGATATGATTTGGGGCAGAAGAGCAGAGAGCAGGCTTCCGGGGCGGGAGTAGGAGACGGTGAGTGTGAACCTCTCCTAATGTCCCAGCTAACCGGTCCCTGTCCCTGCATGAGACCTCAGTGACAGTGAACCCAGGGCCTCCTGAAGTGGCTGTAATAGTGTTAGTTATTTGTGCAGTTCCCAATCAACCTGCCCACAGCTCCTCCCCTCAGAGCCCACCTGGGCCTTTGAAGCCTCTAAGGGCTTACTGGCTCCTCAGCATGGGGAGCTCATGACTTCCTCCTCCACAGTGAATTTAGGCTCCAGCTCAAGAGCTTTGCCACTTGCTCAGACCACGTCAGTCCACTCACTCCTACGCCAACCGGAACCAGACAGGAAGACAGTGTCCTAGAGACACGGTCCATTGCAGTCGGCCAGAGCCAGGGTGAATATTCAGAAATGTTGTGTGTTGATTATCAAACTGTTAGTAGCTTAAGGGATGCCCCAGAGTGGGTATCACATCCAGCGTTTGGAAAGCCTACGTGCATGAGGGATGCACGGTGCGCTGTACACCATGTAGAGGTGCATGTGTGTTTGTTCATGTGTCCCTGTCTGCAGCTATATGTGTATATGTGTCCATGCGTGGTGTGTGTGTGTGTGTGTGTGTGTGTGTGTGTGTGTATGTGTGATCCTCTGCGTGTTCAGCAGACTAGGTCTCTGATTACCAAAACCATGTGACAAGAGTTGCCCATTGTAGGGGAATAGTCCCTCCAAGGTCTAGCAAGGGTCCCTGCACAGAAAGCCTGCTCTGTGACTACAAAGTCTCTCCTCATCCAGTCATAGACACTCCACCTACAGCTTAATTATACCTTAAAGGGCTGGGGATTTTGTGCAAAGGAATCTGGAAGCCCCGTATCAGTTGTTCTAGTAGTCACTTGCTAACTCTGTTTGACCAGTGTGTTCTGATGCATTAGGTTGTTATTAGTATCTTTAATAGTCATAGAAAAATAAAGCTTGCTTCCCTTGGAAAGTCTTAAGTAGGAAACAGTTTAAAAATATCAGAAATTAGTTAAGGAATAATCTTAGCTTTTCATGCCAAATTATATTTCTTCCAAATCCAAAGCAGATCAATGAGAAGGTGGAAATGGAGAGGACTGGTTACTATGGCAACAAGCCTTTCTGTTTACTAGGAGAGGAGGGGTAAATGCCCAGACTCAGTTGGGCCAGGCGCTTGTGGAAGAAGTGAGAACTTTTTCTCTCTGTCAGAAGAGGTCATCAGGCACACCTGGGAGTGCTCCCACCGGGCAGGCTGATGAGTCACCTGCCATTTCCCCACACGTGGTAAGTACTCAATACATTTATTGTTGTGGTGGTGTGTTATTTTGTGGATTTCTTTTTTCCTTAGAGAAAGAAGAACTAAAAACAGGAAATCTGTGTGCTTTGGGTTCCCTGCAACCTGGCTAGAGCCCAGGATGTGAAGGCAACAATGCAGGCCCTTCCTCCCATCTTCCCTGAAGGGGCCAAGAGGGAGGCCTTCATTACCTGGACCCCAGAGGAAAGAATCCAGGGGGGCCTCTGCCCTGCAAGAGGGTAAGGCCCGTTCGCTCTCTGAACCCTAACTGGTGGCTCCTTGGGAATTGTCTAAGAATTCAGTCATAAACTTTCTGGGAAAGAGAGTGAGGCCATAGCTGACCACCAGCTGAACAAGCCCTATATACTGTCACAACTGTCCTGGGAGTCCCTGGGAGGACATGGCGTTGCCACTACTTGCTGACAGTCCTGGTGCTTACCAGCGCATTCAGCTGGCTGGACCTAGTAACACAGGGGCTTTTGAGAGGAGAAACCTGGGCCCCTGGAGCTAGAGGACCAATTCCCCGTTGCTGCTTCCTCCATAATGGAATTCTAGGGCTTCCCTGGGAGGTGACTCAGGATGTGGGAGGTGGGAATGGAAAATTAAGACATTTAACCTGAGCTTTGCTTTTACTTGCTTTGCATAAAAGCCTTGTACAAGATTTTGTTTGCAAGAAAGGGTGTGACCACTTTTTAAAAATTTCAAAGCATTGGGCTTGGAGGAGCAACTTTGTTGTACAGGTTGGTTAATAACCCTTAGAGGGTTCCATGTGTACAGGGGGAGTGTTTTATAAAGATTCACAGGGGATCCTCATATGTCCTGTTTGGGACCCAGGCCTAACAGGTCAGAGAGAGAGAGCTGACAGGGGAGGTCACACACTCTCTTTGTCTCCCCCCACCATCTTCCTTTGATGGACTGTGGGCCGCGAGGCCTGCTTCCCTGGCCTGTGTTTAGGTGGGGTCCTGTGGCCTGGGCCAGACCATCCTGTATTCCAGCCTCAGTGTGTCCCTCCATGTAGGGAGAAGCAGTTGGAGCCATCTTACCTCTCAGCTGGACCCCATAGGACAGCAGGTCTCCCTGGCATCCTTGGGCCACAGGGAGACCTCTGACAGGGCAGGAAGGAAGCTCTGAGGAGGGCAGGCAGCTCTCGTGTTTCCCAGCTCTCTCTGCTGGCTGGGATTTGGCTCAGAAGAGGACCCCTGAGACAGGCTGCCCTGGAGGGGGCTGTGCCTAGGGAGGCTTGGAGTCACCATGCTGAGGTGCAAGAGAGAGGAGCCAGGCTGGATTCCTGACACAAGGCTGTGCTCCCTTCCCAGTCTCCCAGTGTCACCCCCCTCCACCTGTGGGCCTTTCTCAGCACAGCACCTGATTCCTAGGCTGGGCCATGGTCTGTCGTCCATTCCCATCCTCTGCCGCTCTGCTGATCCAGCCTGCCCCAAGCTTCCCAGCTCCTGCCCCTCTGGATGAGCCTGGCTCTGTGCCTCAGCTCACGGTGAGCCTGTGCTGGAATCCTGTGTCCTCTAGGGGGCAGCAGAGAGAGCACAGGTGGAGCAGTTCTGGATTCATTCCTGTTGCTGAAGGGCTGGGGGCCTTGGGCTAACCCTTGGGCCTCTCTGGGCCTCTATTCCTGTATTTGTTTACGGGGCGATGACTCAACCCCTTCGGATGCACAGCTGTGGGTTGCTGCAGAGAATCAAGGAGAGGGAAGAAATGTAGGCGGGTAGCAGCAGGCGCCGGGCTAGGTGTGTGTGCGGGAGTGAGCGCCCCCCAGAGGCTGAACGTGGGCAGCCACAGCCAGGCCAGGTGGCGTGGTGGAAGGGTCCCAGAGACATAAGAGCTGCTTAGCGCTCTGAGCATCCTAGGAGCAAGGAGCGCTCACCAGGGGCCTCTCCCTCTCCACTCCTGCCTGGGCTTTCCCAGCACTGACTTTGTCACTGATAATTTGGGGATATCTTTCTGAAAGAAATATACTCCCAGCACATGGGGGCCAGAGGGTCCCCGGCCCACCCAGAAATCTAGAATCCCACGTTCCCCTTCCTTTCCCTGCGGACAGGGCTGGAGTTTGGGCTACAGGAGGCGGCTGGCCCTGCCCGGGAGAGCTGAGGTGTGGAGGAGGCTGAAGGGCCTAGCTCTGGCCTCTTCTGGGCTGCACCAGGAGGCCCAGAGGGGTTTATTTGGATTTTTTAATTATCATTTTTTACTTTTTTTCTCCTCATGAAAAAGTTTTAATATACACAGTAAATTAAGCCCAGAAAAAGGGAGGGGGCCCCCACATTTCATCTTTAATCTATTTACTTCTGAATATTTAACATACAATTCTGGCACCAATCACCAAATTTAACTGGAAAATTACTCACTAATCTGTTTGCTTATTTGGAATAATTGGGTCGGCTGCCAGCGCGAGGATTTCCCCCCCTGTTTAATATCTCAGTTAGTAGTCCAATTTCAGCTTGGCGGCATAATTACACTGACAGAGCTGTAGCCACGGGGCCTGTGAGTGGGGCTGCTTTTAAACCGTAAATTATGAAGGATTAGCATTTATGAATTTTAAATCAGGGCTGGGGTAGGAGACACTAAAGCTGCTTAATGCTGGGGAACAGCAGCCTCCACTAGGCAGCAGAAGCCGTAACCCTTGCGCTCCCAGGATGGCCACAGGATACCAGGACAGGAGCCTGAGAATGGGGAGTGGTGACTCTGTGACACACGGGTCCTGAAAGTGTGTGACACAGAGGGAGGAGGTGGGGGAGGGGAACCTGAAGCAGGGCGGAGGGTGGGGGTGCCTTGGGGGTTAGAACACCTGGGCAGCATGGATGTAGCCTCTCTCCTGTGTCTGGGCTGGGGGCAGCTTCCCCCCATCAGCAACAGGCTTCCACTCCTGGCTGCTGCAGCGGAAGCAGGGATGACAGGCAGGAGTTGAGGTCAATCCCTGCAGCCCCAGGGCTTCCGCGCAGCCTCCGTTCATCCAGAGGCTGTGGTCTTTTCTTTAAAGTCTGCATCTACCTTTAAGTGTGACTTCCTGGCAGGCCAGCTATACACTCCCAAGAGATTGTCACCTGAGTTCTCACCTGCCTGCTCTGTCTCCATCCTCTCCCACCTGTCTCTGGCACTGGGTGGCAGGGACCCAGCTTTGAAACTAAATAGCCCTTGTTTGCAAACCAGCTGCACTGCTTGTTAGCAGTATGACCTTGGGCAAGTTACTTAACCTTGACCAAAGCCGTAGTTCCTACCCTGCGGGGCTGCCAGATTTTGTAAGATAGGTAAAGCTCTGCACATAGTAGGTGGCACACACAAGTGCTTACTGAGTTCGTTGGCGTCCCCTCAAACCTTCATCACTACCCTCTCCTTCTCCCTCCTCCCTCCAAGAGGAAACCTCAGTGCCTGGACTCCAGGCACGACAGGCTGGCTAAGGAGAATCCCTCTGCCCAGGAATCTGCCTTTCTGCCCTTGGCCTGGTCTTACATTGTAGGATTGGCAGGGGCAGTGCCAGGCTTGGGCTTCTGCTGGACTCTGTTATAGAGAACCCAGCCTAGAGATGGGGTTGTTCTGACCCCTTACTCTGTCATTGATGGGATGACTTAAGCAAGTTAGTCTTCTATGCCTCAGTGTCCTAATCTGCAAAAGGGGAATAATAGCAATAGTGTCTTATCATACTACTGCCAGTAGTCATGAGTTAATCACCACACAGTCCTCAGATGCACACCTGGTGCAGTCAGCACCAGCTGTACTGTCATTTATTATCCCTACAAGGGAGGTGACTGTGGCCCTCTCTGTGGGACCTGCCTATTCTGAGGCTCCAGGTTAATTTTTCCTGGGTTTGAGGGGTCCCAAGTTGCCCACAAAACAAAAGAGGACAAGAGGCAGGACCAGAGTGGGCATGACATGGTCTACTGGGCTGTAGAGGCCTCTGCGTGGGGCAGACCTCCTTCCCTAGCGACGTGGAGCAGGGCAGTGGGGAACCAGGCCCCAGCAGGAAGGATGAGCAGCTTGGATGGGTGCTGAGCTCGAAGGCCTGGCATCTAGGCCTATGGATGGACCCCTCTAGGCCTTGCTCCTCCTCCTGCTCCCTGCTGTCGCCCATCACCCCCCACACTCTGACCTACACCACAGTGTGCACAATATGACACGCTGCCATGCCTTAACGTGAGTCCTCTGGAGAGTCATGTCCCCTTTCGAGGCCTCACTGTGCACTTCCGGAGGATGGGGCCCTGCCTGCGGGGCTGTGACTCACATTCACAGTCTGCTCTCGCCACACAGTAGACAGCAGGTCAGTGCTCTCCGCAGGGCTGGTCCTACTTGGTCCAGCTGGATTCGGCATTCTCTATGACAAGCTTAAGGATGGCCCAAGCCGTAGCCTTAGCAGGTCTGGTATGGGCTGACAGCGGCCATCCTGGGCAAACGTCGCCATACGCTTGGGCTTTGGTGGCTTCATAGAGTATTAATGCTCTTTTAAAAAACGCCTTTCATGACAATTTGCTTCAGTGGATAAATCCTTACATAGCTCCCCTCCTACTTCCATGGACCTGGCACCACTGCCCAGGTCACCTGCCCCTTAGGACCCTGATTTGGGGGATGGCGCAAAGGGCGCAGGTTGCAGCGGCCGCCAGGTGTGCATGCCCAGGCAGGGGCGCAGCTGTGCTCCCAGGGGTCTCACAAGACTTGTGGCGCTGCTGGTCTTCGACCACGCTAGGATGCTTGATGGATGGCAAGTGCCTAGTTTGTCGAGTTCTTGCTGGGCTTTGTGATAACTCATTATATTTCTTTCTTTACAAATTGCCCCATTAGCCCTCCCGAACTGAACAGAATCATAAAGCCAGGAGCATCCCAGGCTGGGCTGAGCTGGGGCCATGAATTACCTGAGGAGCTAAGTCCTGCTTTAGGGGAGGAGGCAGAGACCAGCCGGTTGGAGTGGGCCCTAAATTCTGCAAGGGAAATGGGTTTGTTGTCTTTAAACTTCAGAGAATAAAGAGTTCTAACCAAGTCCTGCTGGATTTAAATAGCAAGATCTGTCTCCTTGCTTGTTGGCTTTCAAGTTGGAGTCTCTGATCCCTGTTTGAGGGGTTAAACTCTAACCCCATTAAGCCATTTATGGAAAGCTGACCACCAGGGAGGGAGGCGACCCTCCTTCCTGCAGCCTCCCTAAACCCAACAGATTCTGAAATTGGTTGTCACTCTCAGTCTGAGGATTCTAAACAAGTAGGCGCTAATCCCCTCTGTTAAGGAGATACTCATTTTGTCTGAAAAACTTCAAAGAGCCCATGACAGACACTCAAAATCAAAATTAGCATTCCAATGAGGATTTAAAAAATAATAATTCTTACAGTTTTGCAAAGGAAAGGAGGAGAGGTGAAGTGACTGGCCCCGAGGCTGGGGGAGGGAGGTGGAGGCTAGCGCCTTTCATCTGCTTGCTCCAGGAGCTCTCGGGATCTGCACCCACCTGCCCGAGGGGCATGACCACGTCGCCTCACAGCGGTGGCAAGGCGTGCCATGGCCCAGGATCTCCAGGGTGGACATGCAGGGGCCCTGACCCCCAAGGATTCTGCAGATAAGGAGTCAGGCTTAGAGGGGGCAGTGGCATAACAAGCCATCAGTCACCTAGCTGCAGTGAAAGCCAGGTGTCTGCTCCCAGGGTGGCCACAATGGTGTTCTGTGTTCCCTGGGCTTGTAGGAGTGTGGACATGTTGACAGCTGTCCCAGGGCAGGTGAGTGGCGGAGCATGAAGCCCAGACGCCTTGCCAACACACCTGCCCGTGGCAGGACCACATCTGCATCCTGCCCCAGGGCTTCTCTTTCCTCGCCTCCCACTGCCTCACTTCCTATGTGCATTGAGGGTCTGTCCACCCCCGAGGCTACTCTGCCTCCTTGCTGGACTGCTCCACCTGTCTGCCATATAACCTATCCATCTCCAAGAGATCATGCTGTTTCAGACCCTCCCCTACAAGACCACGGGGGGGGGGTCCACCCATCTCTAGACAGGGCACTCCTTCCTCCCAGTGTCTAGCTGTTGCCTTTATGAAGTAGCCCAGGTGCTGTAGGGCTCCTGGGACCCCTGGGCCCCTGATTCAGCTTCCCCCCTTCTCTGTGGCTCCTGCTGGGGTTGCCCAAGAAGCCACATGGTAGGACCTAGTGATAGGCACAGGGCATGTCCGTACATCCCTAGGTCAGCCTGTTTGTTCACACTTGTGGGGAAGATCTGCCACCTCAGAGAGTGTCAGTGCAAGAACCAGTGAAATTTCCTGGATCTTCAGTCTCCCCACATTCCCCAACACACCCCACTTGTCTGTTTCATACTGCTCCATCCATCCCTGTCCTCTGCCCTGCTCCAAGGCTGACTGAAGGTTAGAGTCTGTTCATTTGCTCACATGCTCCTTTTGTGTGGACCTGCTCTGGGCCCAGGCTTCTGTTTGGCACAGGACAGTGTCCAGTATCACTCTTGGGCTGCTGCCAGGCAAATGGGAGACAAGCAGGAGGGCTGGGTCAGTACAGCAGCAAGGTGGGAGCCTTTGACAGAGGCACAGAAAATTCCATTGGGCAGAGCGACCCCAGGAGAGGTGCAGTGAGCTGGGCCTCAGCGCTTCAGGAGGAGGTCATCACAGAGGGCAGGGGGAACAAAGGCCCCTCCAGTTGAAGAGCTCAATGCAAGTACAGAGAGGCCAGAGGAGCCTGGGGCTGAGGGGTCCAGACTCTCAGCTCCAACCACTCTGGTACCTTTTCCTGCTTCTCAGCAGAGGTCTCCAAGACCTTTATGGAGACTAGGTGGTCTTGGTTACCCTTTCTGGCAACAGTATTGGACAGCAGATGAACTTCAGAGAGGAAAGAAGGAAGTGCCTGGAGGATCCCGCCTCTGCCATCCAGTGACACCCTCAGTCACCAATGAGAGAGTCCTTGCAAGCGTTACCTCATCTGGGACAATGGCCATTGGCTCCCAGTACTAGAAAAGCCTGAAGACTTCAAGAAAGCCCTGTTTTGGGCATTAACCCTTCCCTCAGGCAAGTCTGATCTCTCTTAGTAGCCAGTATCAACCCTGTGAGAATGGATCTGTCCACACCTGCTTCTAGATAGAGTAGACTAGTATTGAATTACACTAAAAGCCCCACGTGTAATTTTAAAGTTTCCAGTAGTCGTAGTAAAAAGATTAAATAAATTTTAATAATTTATTCCACCTGATATTATCAGTGGTTTTATGAAACCTAAGACATTGTCATTTCTTTTAAATATGAAGAGATTTATTCGTTCATACTAAGAACCCAGAAATTGTAAAAGAACAAATGTACAGTTTTTGAAAGTAGCTTAATGTTTACATAAAGGACATTGTCATGTTAACATGTGATTGGCATAATTTTGTGTATATGTGGTTCTGGGAATCTAACTGGATACCCCCAAATTTTATCTTTTTGTTACTTATTTGGTACAGGATCTCAGCATGTAGCTCAGACTCATAGTGATCCTTCTGTCTCAGCCTCCCCAGTGCTGGGATTACAGGTTTATACCACCACGCCTTGTTTGGGGCCAGCACAGTGCGCCTGGGGACCGGAGCTGGCCTAGCATGCAGTACCGGGGATCAAACCTGGGTCTTCGTGCTTGCCAGGCAGGCACTTGGACTGTGAGCTATCTCCCCAGCCACCCCCCAAACTTTAATAAAATACTTAACGTTCTTTTTTTCTTAAATCAGTCTTAGAAATCCCACTTGTATTTACACTTTCCTCACATCTCAGCTCTGACCAGTGTGTTGCAAAGGCTCCAGTGCTACCTGGGACTGAAGGCTGCTGGGCCCATGGACAGCAGCACCCGGCCTGAGAGGAGGACACTGGGGAGGCGAGGAGGACCTGTGCAGGGTCAAGTGCAAACAGGGCTTCAAGGTGAAACCCCGTGACTCCTGCTCCCAGGCCTCTTCTGCTGCCCGTGGGCACCTTGAGGAGGCCCAGATTTCTGAGATGGAGGAGGCTGTGCTGAAGCTGGAGTGTGTCACATGCTGGGCCTGCAGCTCGCCCCATTGCCTATGACCTTGGCAGATTTGGAACGACCTTGGGCACAGGACCCCAGCTGTTCCTGCCCCCTGGTTCTGCTGGCAGAGCAAGGAGGAGCCCATAGACATAGCAGCACCTGTTCTGCACCTGGCGTGCGCTCCAGGCAGTGCCCACTGCGGAGGAGCCTATGGTCAGGGCTGGGTCTGTGACAGCACAGCGTGATAAAAGTTCAGTCAATGACACTGTGATAAGGACTGCAACAGGGTGGGCATAGGGCATGATGAGCATGCTGAAATAGGGTATTTGTCCTTCCTGGTCAGATGACAGAGGTGACACTTAAGGATGTCTGTGAAGAATGACAGAATCTCTTTCTGCAGCTAGAACCCGCCCAGCTTCCGAAGCCTTAGGACCCAAGCTTTTCCTGTCAGGGTGGACAGCCCAGGTGACAGAGTCACTCAGGTAGCACAAATTGGGGGCTAGCCCTGCCAGCAGTCCTCCGAAGCAGGCAACACTGAGCTCCCACAGATTGTAGCAGAGCCCCCACAGGCCGGGACTCAGCCCTCCTCCTTTCCCAAAGGTATTCTAGATTTGCTTGGCAGAAATCCCTGGTGAAAGGGGATGAACTGGGTCTGCTCATGCGCCAAACTTGGGTCAGAGAGGCAGCCTGATTCCTGCCTGCCATAGCCCGAGGTTGGAGGTCCCTGGCCTCCCGGACCAAAGTTGGGTGTGGACTGGGCCCTGCAGGCTGGCTGTATCATGCCCCCACCTGGCCACCAAGATCCAAGGCCGGTAATGAGCATGTCTCTCACGGCTCTAGCTCAGAGGAGGCCTCCTGGCAGCCTTGCCTTGTTCTCATTGTCCCGCCCCAGCCCAAATGCACCAGGCCCAGGCCTCCATCGTGATCAATGGGCCGAGGATGTGCTGATGCGGCACTTTCATCTTTTCTCAAGGCCGCTGTTTGAACTTCTCCGAGCAAGCGGCCTTCCCAAACGGGCTTGTCTTCTAAGAAGGCGGCCAATCTCCTTTCCTTGCTTCCTAAGCAGGCTGATCCTAAGAGTTATTGAGGCACAAAAAAGGAGACGTTCAAAGGCAAATCTAAATTACCGTCCTCTTCAAACTGGGGGAAAGTCTTATTAAGTCGCCTGCGTGTGAATCCCGGCCTATTTCTGTCTGCAGACCTTTCTTCCTTTGTGCCACATAAATGGACACATCTTATTGATTTTCTTTCAACCTGGATCACCTTCATGGCTGTGAATATGGGCAGACAAATGCTGTCCCTTCCTTCCCTGTGGGGCTGAGGAAGAATAGGGGTGGCAGCCAGAGGGGCCCAGCTGACCAGGGCTCTATACCCCTCAACCCTGGCTCTGTGCCTCCTTCCTACAGGACTCCACGGAGCCACCTGAGAGCCAGCACTTACCTCAGAACAGCCAGGGGATGCCACTGTGGGCCTGTGGGGAGGCTTTGGGATAGTGAACAGTGGAGCCCTGGGGCCTTGAGGCAGGCTGTGGCAGCATCTGACCTAGAGGAGAAGGCCAGACCAAGTCCTTGCCCTCAGCTTGTTCCCTCACTTTCTGTGTCTTCTGCCATCTCTTCTCCTGTGGTTCCCCCAAAACGGCCAGTACCACTTTCCTCACACCATGCTGACCTCTTAGTAGCCAAATATTCCTTCTAGCACTACCACCTCAGGGACTTCTGTTCTCAGGCCCAGGAAGCCCTTTCCCTTCCCCTTCCTAACTCATCCTAAGTCTCTCCTGAGATGTCTCCTTCTCAGTGAAACTTTCACCAGCCTCCTCAATTGTGACCCAGGCCCCTGCCCACCCCCCGTGCTCCCTAACCATTCAACTGTGGTAGTTTTCTGAACAGCACTCACTAGAACAGACACACTATTTCCTTTGCTTGTGCTGGTTGTCTGTCTCCCCACGCTAAAATCTCAATATTCCTGTCAGCAGGGATCTGTGTCCCCTTTGTCATCATGGTGTCACCAGGACTTAGAACAGTGTTCAGTGTATAGAGGTGCTTAATAAATCATTGCATGAATAGTCCTGGTGGACCAATACCTTGGCCACCTCGGGCTGACACCCCACCTCCTGGGTTGCACACAGGCTTGAGCTTTCAGAGGGTGCCACATAAGATCCCAGAGGAGGCCACAGGTTCCCAGAAAAGGAGTCTAGACCTTTGGCTTAGACCTTGTCCCTGGAAAGTGCCCTTAAGACAGATGGCTTCTACACCCAGGACAAGGTCTCCGATTTCTTCCTACAGGGATAGGCCCCTTGAACTGATGATTCATTCATACCAACAGACTCAGCTGACCAAAATGGTGCTCTATAAATCCTCTGACCCCTCAGCGGCCCTCCCAGAAGCCACTCCTAGAGAACCGAGCGTCTTGTGGAGCCCCCAGGGCTGTCACCTACCTCGGTTTGAGAATTTAATTCTTTCTACCATTCTGGCAGCAAACCCAACTGGATGAGAACCAAATCACATCCCTTGCTTAGGTTTAGTGTCAACCTTATGGGGAACTGGATTTGGTCTGAGAGCCAATGGGCTTTTCATAGGTCCCTCTCTCACTGAACAGAGTCACCTTTGAGGGGCAGGACTATGTCTGGTTTTCCTCTTCATCCAGTCCAGGGCCTGGCTCAGCGGAAGTTCTCAGACAGTGTTTGTTGATGGAATGACAGACCCACAAGTGCACAAGCCATAAAAGAATCGCCCAGTTATTCCCAGCATAGTGTGTGGGCCCCAGCCGAGAAACCCTGTACTTTGCTTGCTGGAGACACAGACAGACAGATGGAAGCAAGGCCTAGGAATTCTTTGGGGGAAAGAAGCTCATTTCCAAATGGGAGGCTATAGGCTGTGGAAGACAAAAAATTTTCTCAAAATTAAACCAAAGGAGGGGCTTGGGGAGCGATGGGGCTCGGAGGGATTTATTAATGCACGCCTCCGAGTGATTCTTCCTCCTGCAATCCGGCCACTGGGTTAGCACTGACTTCCAAATTATATTTAATTGGACAATTATTCAAACTGAAAAACCTGCACAGGAAACGAAGGTGGTCCTTAATAAACACCTTGTCTCCTCAGCCCCAAACAGGCAAGTCGTTTACTGACCCAAGAGGCACAATTTTGTCTTTGGTAAATTTATTTTGAAGTAATTGCCGACTCCGGGAGTAACCATTTTTCAAAGAGAAACTTGGCTCTAGCCAGCAGAATAATAAATTGTTCCCTGACCCGTGTGAAGCCTAATCCCATTAGAAAAGTGTGTGCTTCGAGGTGGAGGGTGGCGCGCAGAGAGAGGCAGGCAGCCTGCGCGGAGGGGACTGGCCCGCTGGCGATGGCAGGAGCCTCCTGGGCTGACCTGGCTTGGCCACCTGGACCAGCCGGGCAAAAGGGTCTGGAGGGCTGGAGGTCGTTACCTGCCTGGATCGCCACGGTCAGGGTGGGACAGCAAAACCCACTGCAGCCACCCCTGGCCTCGCCTGGCCAGGTCAGTCCTTCCCTCTCCGGGCCGCTGACCGCCCGCCTTGTCCACCTTGTCGCCGCGGCTGGTGAGGTTGTGTAGGGCCAGAGGGCACGAGGCTGGTGCGCCCGTGCAGCTGGCACCTTATAGAGCAGCCAAGGGCCTTGGGGGAAGCTGCTTTAATGAATAGCTGTACGTTTATAAATAGCATATCCATATGCAAATGAGCACCTCCAACAGCCTGGAAACGGGCAGTCTCTGATCGCTTCCTTTTAAGCAAACACAATTTATAAAAGCTGTTTTTTTTTTTTTTTTTTTTTTTTTTGGAGAGAAGCGAACGGGCTTCCCTTGATTTACAAAAGAGATTCTAACAGGGCTGCCTATGAGGACTGAGGTTCCCAACTTCCATGATGCACACTGCAGTGTAGCGCCCCC
>NW_004524878.1:879391-911488 GCF_000260255.1 Octodon degus
CTCCAGTAACAGGTTTAAAAGACTCTTAGCGGTGAGCAGGCCTCTCAGGGTGTACTTTTGGCTCTACATCCCAATTTTATAGTCAGGAAAACTCTGGCTCCAGGGCTGGGGTACTGACCTTGGTCAGACTTCGCAGGACCTATTCCAGAGGCTCTCAGCATTGACATGCAGTGCTCCATCACCATCATCTTCGGTCTTCTTGGAGGTCCCAGGGCTTAGGTCCCTTATGTCTTTCAGGGCCACTTTCTTGGAGGCCAGAACACACAGGGCAAGGAGGCTGCCTCTGTTGGGCTCCAATTCCTAGGACTCTTTCAGCCCAGGCAGCTCTAGACAACCAAAAGGCACCTGTCTCACACCCTCACATTGTCCCTGAGACTTTGCTTCTGCCCCAGGTGTCCAGATCAACTCCCAGCTTGTCCTCTGTCGCACTGTACCCCTTGGCATCCTTCGGCCTTCAGTGACCATGGCCTCACCTGCTGTAGACAGGAAACTCGGAAACTACCTCTTTGGGCCCTATACCTGCCCCCCAAAAAAGAGCTGAGGTCAACAGCTAGAAGAACTGGGGGGATTTTGCCCAGAGGAGACCAGATTCGGTAAGAATAAACGTTTCGTCAGAGCAGTGATGGCGAACCTTGTACAGCTTTCTTGATACCAACAGCCCTCTGCTGCATGCGTGCCATAGGTTCCCCAGCACTGTGTTAGTGGTTAGGAGGGACTGAATGCTTTAACCTACTTCTGAAAGTGCACCACCTCTTGGGGACTGTTTTCTTGCCTGAAAAATGGCATGATCAACCGTGCCTAACCTACAAAGTTGTTGTGATAATGACCACTAACATCTTTTGAACATTGGATAGATGTGAAACACTACTCTAAGCACTTTATGCCTATCCATTTATTTATTTATTTATTTATTTATTTATTTATTTATTTAATTTTTTCCCCCATAATTTTATTGAGAAACAAATAGTAATGAGACAGTTTCAAACTAAATTGGTAAGACAGTTTCAATAATTAACACATTGCATACATTCTTCCTAGTGGTCAATTGCTGTACAAAATGCGGACATGATATCCTATTTACAAACACCATTAGAACAAATCCCTCTATTCATTAAGAGAATGCAACTATATATCTATCCTAACCATTTTGAATACACAGATACAAAATGGACATTCATCTGTATCCCCTTTTTTTGGTTAAGTTCCGTTATTTGAATATTATAGGTGTGTTAACTCAGCAAAATATTCTTAAAGACAGTAGTCCATAATAGTATTGGGTCTTCTGCTTTACTGGCAATGTCAGAAATTGTTGGCCTGAGTCCCCTAAAGCTCAACATAACAGCATGGCTTTACTTCTTGTATTTTGTTTTTATACTTTTCTGCTGGATGGTTAAGACCAAGATAAAGCAAGACCTATACAAAAGGAGTTGTAGCTTTTGGGTCTGATAAGGTCAGTGAAAGCCCCTCAGGATTTATCCTGAGATCCTGTACTTCAGATTATAGAACCTTTGTCAGTGTCAGCCATGTGGATGAGTCACGGCCATTGCTTGGCCAATGTGCTCTCCGTGAAAGCCTGAGAGAATGTTTTCTCTCCATGTGACTCTCCTTAGGCACACTCTACATCATCGATCACTTTCCCCTTTGGCCCCATAATCTCCTTGATCAGAAAATTTGGGACACTACTGAGTTACATGACGTTACAGTACAAGTTCTCCTATGTCCTGAGTCTTAATTGACCTTGGAAGGTTAGGGCCAAAATGTTGGCTTTCCTTGCAGCCCTCCTTTTTCTCTAATTTTGGTCTGCAAACTTAGGTTGTTAACCATCCAGATGACAAGTTTATTGTTATTACCATACAACCTAGGCTGTTAAACTTAACCTCACTATCTGTCTGCATATCAAACATCTTAGGCATAACATGGAACAGGTATTTTTCATGAAGTATTGATATGTTGAACTTTAAGTCCCTACAGAATATGATGAAAAAGCATTTAAAAATTAGTATTTTGAAAATAGGCATAACAAATTATATAATTCTTATGTTTACACATAAGTCCAAAAATCTAACCATATAGAATCTTGAAGCAGGACAGTCCCACAACATTCCTTTTCCTGTCTCTTGCCTTCATTCACCACCCCCTTCTTTTTGAACAATCATCTACCCGAGAGACAGCACAGCAGCATCTGGCATGTCATGACAAGCAGCCCATATTCAGAAGACCAGAATGACCAGCACTCCAAGCATGAAACTACTATTACAGATTACCATCTTCAGTGTATTTTTCTTAGTTATCCATTCATTTAATCTGCACCATAAGACTTTGAGGTGGCCACTATCTCATTTAAAAGATGAGAAAAATGAGACATATTTTACATGATTAAATTACTTTGTACAAGTTTGCACAGAAAGCAGGTACCCATCTTCTAAGAGATATACCATACTTTCACCAAAATAAGACCTAATCAGAAAATAAGCCCTACCATGATTTCTCAGAGTGCTTGTAATATAAACCCTACCCCCAAATAAGTCCCAGTTAAGATTGTCTTCCAGACAGGCTCATTTAGAACATCTTTTGCAACCCACGCCAAGGACCTATCGAATTATAAAATACAGTGGTACCAAATCAAATTCAATGGCTAGATTTAATGTCGATTGTATGGGGAAATCTGATTTTGTTCTGTTCTAATTTGCTTTGGAATCATAGAAAGAATTAAGTTCATGAACCAGAGTGCCATTGTAATAATATTAACATGTATTTAAATACAAATATCATCTCTATTAGTACTTAAAATAAATGATAATATAAATTATAATTAACTTTTTGTAAATGCCCAAGTGGCCATCCTCAGACAGGAGGTAAATGCTTAAACAGATAAATTCAAGTCTTATTGCTCGATGACCAATGAGGGGGCCAACACAATGCATGAATAACGTGTGCACTTGATAACAGATGTGCTTATGTCTAATATGAATCTTCATAACTCAATATGCCAAGTGCATAACAGACATGATTAATGTGCTCACATGAAATAAACCTTTTCTGAATTTTGGTGCCTGCAATTTTTTTGCCGCTTTTGTGTGGAGCATTATTCTTAATGTGTCATCATTTTTGTTACCAAGCCTGTCTCGCGAGGCATCAATTAACACTTGATTTAATGGAAATTTTGTGAGGCCTGGCCTGCAAGAGCTCATGGCTTGGGTGAGAATTCAAGGGATAACATCACTGGCAGCCATGTCACCAATGCACTAGGAACAGAGTACATGGACAAGAAGAGCTCGATTAAGGAGCGAGCTATGGTTGGAGAGAGACTGGGGCCAAAGACTCTATACGAAATGGTATTGCAAGAAGTCCAGGCCAGAATTCGGGGTTTGGAGAGTTATGATGATATTCCAGAAGATGACCCTACTTTATTTGAATAAATGTAGATTGCTGTACATGAATAAATGCAGATTGTTGTACATTAAAAAAAAGAAAGACATCTCCTGATGTAAGTCCCATTGTCTTTCAGAGAAAAGTCAATATAAGACCCGGTCTTACTTTTGGGGAAATCTGGTAACACTATAAATGCTAGATAAATCTGCTTAGTGCTAAGAACTGACTATGCTGCCAATAGCTGTAAGAGGCTGGCCAGAAGCCTGGCTCGGTCAGCAGCCCTGAGAGCACAGCATCACGTAAGGTACCACTGGAAATCCCCAAAACTGCTCGAGGGAGGAAAGTTTCCAGAGACCTGAACTTCTGGGGGAAGGTTGGGTGTTTTGCTTGAGACACATGCCACACAAGGAAGAGCTCACTAATGTCAGAGTCTAACAGCAAATCAAATAATCTGAAAAGGTCACGAGTGTCCCATCCCAGGAAGTGAGCCAGCTTGCCAGGGTTGCTGCTGAGGGGGCTTCTTGTGTGGTCTGAAGAGGCTGAAGTGAACCTTCCTGATCCATGCTTTGCTTCTCTTTGCTTCTTTCTGTCTTTCCACCTCTCCCATCCCAGGGCACCAAATTCCCATGTGGTGCCTTCTCTCCTGGACCAATCACTACTCTCACATGGTTGATTCTCCATATATCCAGGAGCAGAAAAGTTGCACAGTAACAGTAGCTAACACTCCCTCAGGTGTATCTGTGGGCCCGCGGTGGTGCAGGTGCTGCTGACCCATTTGCAGGCAGGCAAGCCAGGCATGGTTAGCCCCACTTTACAGGTGGGGAAGCAGACCCAGGCAGGCCCAGCACACTGCTCAGTATCTCGCTGCTAGGCAGCTGCAGCCTCAGGAGCAGACCTAGGTGCGGAGCCCGGGTCACTACACTGTCCCCCTTCCAGGCTGCCTCCTGCTGTACAGGGTGATGCACTTGGGTGTCCTTCATGGCTGGGCTGAGGGGCTTGAGAATGCTCTCCATGGTCTAAGAAAGTCCTGCTGCGCTGGCTGGGTGGCCTCCTGTGGGACATGGTCAGTGGCCTTCATACAGGCAAAATATGGGTAAACGAGTGCCGCCCTCAGGAGAAAAGTAGAGGTCCAAGGGTGTTCAGTTCCCGCATAGCCAGGCACCTGCTCCTCAGGGCTCTGCAGCTGTCTACTGAAAGCCCGGCAGAGTGGGATGAACAGGGTCTTCTTGGGGGTAGTGAAGAAAACAGAAGTTGTGGAAATAGATGGCCTCTCACTCTGCAGTCCAGGAAGGGAAAGACCAGCCAGGTATGAGAAATGGTGGCTCCCAGACCATGTCTGAGTCCTGGGCATTCTCAGGACAAAGGGAGGAAGAGGCTGAGGGGAGGGGTGGGAGAACCTGGAAGGTGTTTTCCCTCTTATACTGGAGCAGTGCCTTCATTCCTCATTGCCGGGGGGGGGGGGCCCTCTCCAGGGTATGTGAGGGAGTGGAGGGATGGGGTCATCTCCCAACTGTTCTCACTCTGCCTGCTCCCCAACCCACTTGAACCCCCCCTTACCCAGCACTCCCTCTAGGTCTATCATTCAAGAACAGGTTCTAACCACCATACCTTGACCCTCGCTCTAAGCTTTAGGAAGCTTCTTCACACGCGAGGACAGTGCTGACACCCTCAGCCTGGCCTCGTCTCCCACTTGGACTTCAGGTACCTCACACTACCCACCCCGTTCCTCCAAAGGGCAATTTCATTACCAACCCCAGCTCTGCCCTCTGCTTTGTTTTTGTTTTTTAAAATTTATTTATTTATTTATTTATTTATTTATTTAGTGTGTGTGTGTGACCAGTTCAGCCCACCAGGGGGCGGGGCTGGCTGGCATGTGGTGCTGGGGATTGAACTGCGGTCCCTGTACTTTTGTTTAGCTTAGCTTGTTCTAAGTAGGTGCTTTAGACCACTGAGCCATCTCACCAGCCCCCTGCCCTCTGCTTTGAATGCCCTTCCACTCACTCTCTTCTCCTCCACAGGAGATAAATTAATCCTCCAAAGCCCCAGTGCAGCCTGGTCTGAGACCCTTCCTTCCTCGTCAGAGTTTCCAGGCAATAGTATCTTTTTAAAAAACTTGTGAATCATTTATTCATTTATTTGGTACAGGGTCTTTCTATGCAACTTGGACTCGTGGTGATCCTCTTGTCTCAGCTTCCCAAGCGGGAGGATGACAGGCACGTGGTAGTTTGCACTGGGTCAACTTGGGACGTCCAAAGCTTGGCTGGATCTGCTTGTCTATTTCATGCCCTGGGGTGTTGGGGCCCCGCCCTAGGCAGGGAAAAAGCGCCCCAGAGTGACTCAGCACAAAAAGGGTACATAAGGGAGCTGAGGAAGGCTTCTGCACCAGGTTCTTTGGAGACATCCCAGTCTTGGTCGCGCCACTTTGCAGCTGTGTCACTTCGGAGGAGCTCCGATCTTCGCGGTGGGGCTCCTGTCTTCACAGTCAGCATGGAAGGAAGGGAGAGAGGCTTGATAGACGCCGCAACTACTGCTCCTGCTCTGCTCTCTGCTGTTCTCCGCCGCCATGAACTGCTGCCGCTCTGCCTTGGAGCCAGCCAGGTATGGAGTGAAACCACTAACGGTGCGCTAAAGAAACCTTTCCTTCCTTCACTTTGAGTGTTGGGTGTTTGTCCCAGCAATGAGTGAAAAGTAACTAAGACAAGGTATGTGCCACCATGCCTGGTTTCAGCAGTACTGAGGATCCATCCCAGGCCCTTGTGCTTGCCAGACGGGCACTTAGACTGCTCAGCTAGCTAGCTCCCCAGCCCCCAGGCAATAGCATCAAAACCACAGCGTACAGTGCTGGAGCACTTGTTACGTGCCAACAGTATCAGGAAACTTTTACACCACTAGCAAGGTATGGAGCTGATAGTCAAATCCAGAAACCATAGCTCCAGAGTCTTAACCATTAAAGTGACTGCTCTCTTGCCTGTGGTTTTGCTTTCCACTGTTCCAGTTACTGGTGGACAGGTGTGGTCAGGAAATACTAAAGGAAAATCCTGGGTATAATTGTTCCTAAGGTTTACATTGTTTGCCATTCTGAGTAGCATGATGAAATCGTATATCAATGTGCAGTCTCACTTAGGATGTGTATCATCTTTGTGTCCAGAGTATCCACACTGTATATGCTACACGCTTGTTAGTCACTGCTTTGGTTATTTTTTCTTGTTGCTCAGACAAAATACCTGACACCCACAAGTTAAAGGTGAAAAAGTTTATTGAGCTCATAATTTGTAGAGGTTTCAGTCCATAGTCAGGTGGCTCCAAGGCAGAGGAACATCGCAAGGAGAAATAACTCACTGCAGGGTGGCAGGCAGCAATAAGCAGCAGCTGCAGCAGCAGCCCTCTTTTTTTTCCATCCAGGTCACCCTTAGGGTGGGCACCCTTAATCCTAGCATTATACCTATTTTACCTTACATCCAGATCACGCGCTTAATCCAGTATTACAGACTCTAGATCCAGCCACCTCCAAAGAACACCTATGACCCCATGAGGCTTTGGGGGACATCTAGATTTAACCCGTAATAGTCACTTAATAACCATGTGAGTTATCAGAATGACCATCCTTGTGTTGCAATGTTGTGCTTGAATAACAAATATTTCTTGTAATAATGCTCCCAAAACACACAGGAAATGATGCAAAGTGGGTACTAGGGAATAAATATGGAAGGGCAGACATATACTGGCATCACATGGCAATATTGCAGGGTATATAGAAGAAAACACAGCACATGTATATGGGGTTTGGCACTATCTGAGATTGCATGCACTTATTAGGAGTCTTAGGATGTATTCTCCACCTAGAGGGGAACTGTCTTAGTTACTCTTCTCTTGTTGCTGGGACAAATAATCAACACTCAAAAGGAAGGAAGGAAAGGTTTATTTAGCTCACAGTTACTGGAGGTTTCAGTCCATATTCAGCTGGATCCAAGGCACAGCAGCACACAGCAGAAAGCAACCTTTCATGGTGGCAGCAAAGAGCAAGAACACAAAAAGAGAGGTAGCAGCAGCTCAAGCAGCTAACTTCTCTTCCCACCTTACATTGTGGTGCAAATCGCCTGCCCCAGGGCAGGTGCAGCATCCACACCCACAGCAATCAATCACAAACTCCAGAAGCCACCCCAGGACTGCATGAGGCTCTGGGGGGACACCTAGACACAAACCATAACAGGAACTGTTATGTTTCATGTTCTTATGTTTGAGTGTTGGACACCAGTTTTGTTTCCTTCTAGGGTGTGGAAAGGACCTTGAATCTGTGTCTGTGTTATTACAAACCTGGTTCCCTAGGAATGGGGTCAGATCCCATGGTTGCCTGATGCCTCTGGAGGTGCGGAGGCGCTGAGCCCTGCTTTCCAAGGCCATGTTACCTCATCAGGAGCATCCCGGAAGGGCTCCTCCCAGACCCCACCTGCAGCCTCCATCCCTCTCAGCACCTGGATGTTGCCCATTCCCATGTGCCTCTGGGGCTTTGGAGCTGCTGCCTGGCCAAGACCGTCAGGATAGACTCAACAGTGCCAAGTCAGCCTAATGTTGCTGAAAGAAGAGCCAGGTGTTCCCATGAGCGTGGCTCTACCAGGAAGGCTACACATGGGAGAGTGGAGGCTTCTGCACCCAGGAAGGCCATTCTGCAGAGGGGAAAGGGCAAGACTAGGGATAGGAGACCCAGAAGATAAGCCAGGCAGGATAAAGGCAACAGACACCTCTCCCAGCAAAGAGGCAGTGTCAACAGAAACAGTGCTTTCAGGTGGCTTAGGAGGCAATAGTTAGGGCCAGCCAGATAGCCCAGCAGATTAAAGCACCTGCTTAGGTAGATGCGGAGACCAGGGGTTCAATCCCTAGCGTGCCATGCCAGCCTCACCCCCAGGGTGCCTGAGATGGCGATTGAGACTGGGCATGATGGTGTGCGCCTGTAATCCCAGCGCTTGGGAGGCTGAAAACAGGAGAATCACTGTGAGTCCAATCTGTGTAATGAGACCCTATACTAAATACAAAAATAAAATAAAATAAAAATAAAAAGTAAAAGGAGGCAGCAGTTAATTACAGCTTCCTTGCAAGCACAAGGAACAACTGTGTATTAGTGTTTGATCTTCATGCTTTAGATCCATCATCTTCATTCCTTACTGAAATCTTTCAAGGGAGCTTCTGTATGTTACCTCCTGGCAGAAAAGAGGTGGCATCCTCAAACCAAGTACTACAAGAGGAGTTTCAACGATGGGCTATTTGCCCAAGTGTCACCAGACTTGAGAAGAATGATACAGATTGGTATCATACCCTGGAGGTCAGGACAGTGTGGAGACACTACGATTCTAAGCCAGAGAGGACACAGGAGGGAACAGATACTGGAACCCAAGAGGGGACAAGGCTAACATCACACAAAAGGTGTTGCCCTTCAGCTGAGGGACACAATAAACCTCTGGTGGCTGTGCTGAGGTGGAGAGCTAGGAAAGAGCAATGAGAGTATGGAGGCAGTCCATGCCATAAGCCTCCTGGGGCACAAAGACAGTAATCGTTGGGAGTCCAGTACCTGGTCATAGCCAGAGGGCTTGGGACAGAATGTGGGGGCTCACAATATGGGAAACTCCTCTTGAGGATTTCAGTAAGGAATGAAGACAATGGATCTAAACATCAAGGGTGGCCCAGGTTTCTGACCTGGGCTTTGGTGGTACACGGCAGTGTGGCACTCTGTGGTAGAGTCCAGGAGAAAGGAGGGCAAGATAGTTCTGGGGACAAGCCCTACATCCACCTTGAGGCTCTACCTGGCTCTTGATGACTCTGTGACCCTGTGGGGTGGTCTCATTTTGTCCTAGGTTTCTTTATTTCTGGACTAAACTCATCCCCCATGTGAAAGAGCCTCCTCTTGTCTTGCTCACTCTAGCCTGGTGCTCGTCTTTCTTGTTGGCATCATTCTCAGCCAGGAATGTGGCCCCTTGGAGCCCCATGGATGGCAGAACCTGGGGAAACATGAGATGTCTGAGGACAAGGTGAAGACATGAAAGAGGGGACAATGAGGGATAAACAGGCCTAGACTCTGGAATTGGACCCAAGTGAGTTTGTCATGCTCAAAGTTTTATATTTATCACAACTGTATCTATTCAGGTCCATGTAAAATCATAGACCTTTGTTTCCTGTAATTCATCTGATCTTGATTTTGAGCTTGTGTTCTCCCAGAAGAGTGGGAGAGAAGAGGAGAGATGCTTTAACTTGCCAGTTAAAGAGAGCTCAGCCTTTTCTGGATGAGGACTCTTTCAGGTTCACTCAGCATCTTGTGCAGGAACACTCAGTCCTCAGATTCAGCCCCCACCCCCTTGAGGATGTTTTTCTCTTTTAGTACAGCTTCGTTCTATTTCCTTCTTCCTAAGCTGGTAGCCGCCAGCAGGGGTAGCTCATGCTGTTCATGGTGGCAGGGAAGATGTGTCAGGTTGCCTGCCGTGCTTTGGCCTTCACTGCTCTAGGTGCAGTTGGGCCACTCCTGGTACCCAACGAGGTGCAGAGTTCTAACCGCACCCCACACCCAGGTCATGAAGTCTACATCTGCCACATATAAGCCAAGTTATACTATGAGCCTCCCACCCCCACCCCATTCCAGTGGCATGCGGTGAAAGTTTGCTTCTGGTCCACATTGCATATCAGCACGACTCAGCTGTGGACTGTGTCCCACATTCTCAGAATCTTCACACCAGGCCCCAGGCTGATGCAGCAGCCTCTGCCAGTGGCTGTGGCAGAGGGAAGGAAGTGCTACTGAAGACTTCATGTCAAGCAGGTTGAAGTGCTTCACCCTGGACAGGGCTCGTATCATTTCTGCGTACGGTGCTTTGGCCAGAAACTTCCCATGTGGCTCCATGATGAAGTGGAAGCTCAGTCCTACCCCATGCCCGGAAGCAGAGAGGGATCATAATTAGTACTTGGCAAGCACCACTAACATTCTGCAGCCTCCATGCCCTGAGCACACCTCAGACATCTGAATTTGTCATCACTTTCCCTGGGACCCCTTCAGGGACTGGGGACAGAGTGCTTTCTTCCTGTCTGAGTGTGTTGTCTGGTTACTTTCACTGCTCAGGCAAAATACCCAGACAAACAAAATTAAGGCAGGAAAGTTTTATTTAGCTCTCAGTTAGTAGAGGTTTCAGTCCATACTCAGCTGGCTCCAAGACAGCAGTTCAGGGCAGCAGAAAAGGGCAAAACAGCAAGAGCAAATCAGAGGAGTAGTGGCAACAATGGCAACAGAGAACAAGTCTGTCTTGCTTATATTTCATTCAGACTGTCTTCCCTAGGCCGAGTGTAGCACTCACACCCATAAGCCCAGCAGTGGATCATGAATTAATCACAAAGTCTAGAAGTCCACACCCCCTTAACTGCATGAGGCTTTGGGGGGACAATTAGACTCAAGCCATAACGTGTGGCAGCTTTGTGAGACTGCCCTCCAGCTCACACCCCCAGAATGCCCCTTCCCTCCATTTCCTCCATTCCACTGCCATTTCTAGTCACTGCCTTAGGGGGGTATGCTTCTCCAGAGCTTGGGGAACTGAAGCTTCACTGAGGAGCTGACCTTGTCCCTTGTCTGGGCCTTGAGAGAACAGGAAACAGCTCCACTCGCTAGGAGGGCCCAAACCCATGTGGGCAGTGGACTCCACTCCTCCTGGGCTTCATTACCAGCAGTAGCCAGGGTCAGTCTCTGCCTCCCTTCCCGCTCCACCTCTCCTCCCTGTCTGGGGAGCTTCCTGTGTGTTGCATCCTCTACCTTCTGTACTAGTGGGTTTGTGCCCATAGGAAAGTCCATTGGATCGTCATGGCGCTGAGTCAGCATGGCGTGGGGATC
This sequence comes from Octodon degus, assembly GCF_000260255.1. NCBI lineage: Eukaryota > Metazoa > Chordata > Mammalia > Rodentia > Octodontidae > Octodon > Octodon degus. Next base: position 890,619 of record NW_004524878.1, read on the forward strand.
CAAGACCAATGAGAGCCGCTCCTAGACTAACTTCCGTCTTCCTCCTGGTTAGCCTCAACTTCATCTTTGCTTTTAGCCCTTGGGCCAAGCCTTCTCTAATCAACACCAGTTAGGACACTGTACCTCCCACAAAAGCTCCACCCCATCCAATCCAGCCTAATTAATTCTTTGTCTCTCTGCCTCCTCCCCAAAGGTTCTTGCTTCTTAGCCTTTGCGTGCAAACAGTAAAGGATTTCCTTGCTTCTCTCCCACTATTCTTTTGTGCTAGAGGAAGGCACCTTACAGGTATGCCATGACTTTCTGTGAAACTTTAAAACCTGAGCCCAGTAGGCCTGACCCAGTTGTGTGAAAGTGGCTCTAGAATCGTTGCAAAACTTTGTCTCTCAACTAAGCCTGACTGGTGATGTGTCCACGGGGAGTCTGTATGCTGAGTCTTCCTTTGTTGCCCTGCTCACCACCCTGAGCACCCTTCAAACAGCTGGTACCTATGGACCAGAAAAATAGGTGAGCACGGGTGGGAGGGCGGTAGGAGAAAGTCACAGTGACTCCCTTAGCACTGTCATCCCTTTAATTTACCAGTTTGTGCCCTTGAGTGAGCCATTTAGCCCAGCATCCCAGGGCATCTACTGCCTGAGCCGAGGCCAGGCCAGCTCCCCACCAGCTGTAGAGCACCTTCTTGCTACCCAGCAGCCTTGGGATTTGAGCCTCCCTGCTGTGGGCCTCTGTGTTCTCTCTGGTGACTCCTGCTGCTCGTGTCCCTCTCTGTTTGCATGACCTCCAGTATGTTGACCTCCAGTATGTCTCATGGTTTTCATCTGTGAATTAGAGAAAGCAGTAGCTTCTGTCTCATGGGATTGTTCTAAAGCCCCTCAAATGGTACCTGTATAGGGAGTGATATGCAGCTGTTAGCTACTCTCATTATTGCTGTTTCCAGCCGTCCCTCCTTGGAAAACCTTCTGAGGTTTGTAAGCCTGTGTTCTAGTATCTGTCTCGGTCCAGTGTGGAGTTAGCTCATTCCACCCCAGCTGGACCCCAGTGTCACAGCAATCACAGCGGGCTCTGGGGGTGCTCTTCTCAGTCCTCTCAGGTCATCTCCACCATTTCTGTGAGCTCCTCCCAGCTGGGGCATTGCACACTGTCCCTCTGGCTACCTGACACACAACTGTCCCATGACCTCTCTGCACTGTGCAGCCAGGCATCTGAAGGGATTTCTCCCGGATGAGCCTTGGCCAATGAACAACAGGACCCGAGGGATGAAAGCACAGCTCCTTTATCTCCATGTAGGACAAGTGGGAAGGAGAGTTGCAGTGCAGAGTCCTCCACACAGGATCAGCCTGACCCTCCCGGCAGGAACTGCGCCCACCCCCAGGTTAGGGCAGGAGGACCAGCGCTTCACATGTTATATCTCACTGGATCCTCAAAACTGCACTGTCCTGTAGGGCACATTAGCATCCCACTTTATAGATGGGGAAACTGAGGCTTGGTGCAGTCAAGTGGCTCTCTGAAGGCCCTCCAGGGTGTATATGTAGAGGATTTGGGCCCAAGCCAGAGAAGTTTGCAGCCTGCACTCCCCTGCCCCATACCAGGATGCCCAGCGGGTGGGAAGGGGGCCCAGACAAACGCATATCTCAACCCTGTCTAGCACAGCCTTGAGTCATCTTCATGCCACACTCAGTGTGCTCTAGAAGCTTCTGAGAAAGTCCAGCTCCTCCAAGGGGAAGGGACAGCCTGGATGGTGCAGCTCAGGAAGGGATGAGAAGGACAGAGCTGGCAGCTGAGCTGCCGATGTGCACTGGTGTGACACAGCGTAAGGGAAGGGGGAAGTGACGAGCTGCCATGCCAGTACAGTCAAGTGCCTGGGGACTTTTAGTATCAGGGATTTCCATGGGGTCTTCAGCTCCAAGCATCCCAGCCCCAGAAAATTGTATGGGACAGGGATCTGAAACAGGGACGGGGAGGAAAGCATAGAACACTGGGCTGGAAAGAAGAGGGGAAAACCTAGGTATTCCTGAGCTGACACCTGGGTAACATTTGTGTCTTAGCTTGTTTACATTTTTTTTTCAGTACCAGCGATCGAACTTAGGACCTTGTGCTTGCCAGGCAAGCACTTATTCCACTGAGCTATCTCCCTGGTCCTCTTAGCTTGTTTAGACCCTCAGCAAGTATTACCTAAATGAGGAGCCCGCATGCCCAGACGGGCACATGACCTCCAACTCTACTCTTATCCATCACAGAATACCTTCTCTCAAACACTGAATGCCAATTCTATTTCTTGGTCATAGCCTCTCTCCTAGGTCTACTTGGAAGCCTGCCTTGACCTCTGATCTGAGCAAGACTTACCTTAAAATGTTCAGACTAACTTGAGACCAAACTGCACATCTTACTCTGTGCCAGCTCCTCCTTCTAATGCTCTCACCCTGAGCTGTTGGCTCTGATATCCAGCTTGTCCACAGCTTCAGCTTGTCCACAGCTTCATCAGGGCCATGCTGGACACCTGATGGCCAACAGCCTCTGCCTGCCCTGCCCTGAGGACTGTGGGAGACCCCCCTTTAGAGCAGCTTGTTCTCTGAATGGCTCTGGCTGTCCCTGGATGGGTGATGGATGAGCTTGGTGTTATCAGCCCCATGAGAGGGAGTCACCAATTTCCCTGCCTGTCACTTCCTCATAATTTCTAAAGCACAAGAAGCAGATTCCATCTCTCGACACCATTTGACTCTGTCCCTGCCCTTCCGGCCTCCTGGGGGCCAGGTCCTAGCAGGAATGCCCCAGGCGTGTGATCACTTTCCAGATGCTGTCAGTGATTCTGCTGGTCTCCTGGGCTCACTCCACACTAAGTTTACTGGGCCGTGGCCTGAGCACACATGGCTGGCTTATCTGAGGCCTTGATGTACCTCTGTCACCCCACTGCTGAAGGAGACAGGCACAGCAACACCCCCGGAATCCCTGCCAGCACCATGCCTTCAGCCTCACTGCAAGAAGACAGACATCCTAAATGTCCTGAATGCACAGAGACTGAGGACTGACACCTGCCTGGACAGGCAGGAGAGGTATAAGCAGACGTGCTGTGGCCTCTGTCCCAGTAAACTGAACACGAGCTGCCTCTACTGCTGTCACAGGACCCAGGGCGGAGGCAAAGCTGGTAGACTATGGCTCTATGACCCTTTTAGACCTGGATGTTGGAGGGAAACGTAGTTCATAAACAGGCTTAACTGGTACTAGGGAGGATGGATGCTGCAGCCAGAGGTTGGCAGGATCACTCCAAGTGACTGAAAGAGTTGCAAGCCCTCCCTCCAGAAGCCTGAGACCACTAAGGACAAACCTCTGGGGCATCAGCCGGGCGCTCAGGAGCGAAATCTGCCATAAAGTGAGCAGAGTTGCCAGGCTGGGCACCTCAGCCAATGGTACTGTCTAGGGTTGGCAAGATCAGGGTGTTGGGTGTGTAGTAGAGCCCCTGTACCCCAGGGGCGCAGGCTTGGGACAGGCCTCCAGGGCCCCAAAGTTGGAGGGATGAGACACTCCTGGAGACGTAATGGTGAAGAAGATAAGGGTATTGATGGAGAGATTTTACTTCAACATAAGAAAAATCTTCTAATCACAGCATCCAATTTGAAAGAAAAATCCTAAAAGAAGACATCCCGTCAGCCCTGTGATTGTTTGCGGGCTTTGAAGACTGCCTATAAAACCTCCTCGGTAATTAAGTAGAATGACTCCATTTTGCCACATAAGTATGGTTATTGCTCCTGGGTGGCTGCAATTAATATAAAAGCAGATTAAGGAGGCCATCATCAAGGCATAATGAGTTTTTAAATATTAATTAATATGTTAATAACCATTCTAGGTTCAGGGTGAGGTTTTGGTGCTATTACAGAATTTTTCTGTCAGGGACCCAGGAATGCTCGCACTGTGCACCACCGCCTTGCCAGCAGGTGTCCTGAGGGAGCGGTAGCAGAGCCTCCTGTATCTCTAGCTGTGTGCACACCCAGAGTGTTCTTAGTGGGCCGTGGAGTAGCCACTCAAGGCCCTTATCAGGGCCTCTCACTCCCCCCACTATAGGTGCAACCTCAGTAGCTCCAGGTGGGCCTGGGGGAAGACAAACATGCATCCACATCTCTTCCCACCGCCCTGGACCCAGGGGGCTCAGCAGGGGAGACAGCCACAGGACTCAGGGCTCCCAACCTGCCTGCCTCACCCAGAGGCCATATATCCTCTAAGGCCATTCTCACGGCCCTGCCAAGCCAGCGTGAGAGAAGCTGGGAGGACAGTGGGCAGGAAAGATGGGACATGGGGAGGGAAAGTGAACCATTTCCTCTCCAAACCCTCAGGCTCTGTCTCTCTTGACTTCTGGCCCATCCATCAGGGGCACAGCTGCCTCTCTGTGAATCAGCAATGGCTCCTTTAGAGCTCTGTTCCCAGCTCCTAGGGTCTCCATCTGGGTCTGGAGGAGCTCTGCTTCTGAGGAGCATCAACTGGGGCCAATAGAATTAGGGGAGCTCTGCAGAGCACGCTCTGCATCCTTTAGTCCTTCATGGCCCACCCCATAGCCTCCTAAATAGGTTAGGACAGGACACTTAAGAGACCCAGCCATCTATACCCCCAGGTCAAAAATTCGCAGTCTCAAGGCAAATCACCCTACTGGTTGCACAGAAGAGACACCATAGGAGCCTAAGCAGTGATAGATAAAGCAACCCAAACCTAAACTTCACTTTCTTCAGCCAGAATGAAATCCTTCTCACACATTCATCCACACCCCAGGCTCCCCTTTCCTTATTGTTTCAACTGCATCAAGTGCAGGGACCTCCTTGGAAGATGTCAGGCACCCTTTACCCTCACAGCTGAATGACATACTTTGGGAGTAGTTTCAAGGTTGCATTGAGCTAACTCAAAATCAAATGTGCTAGTTTTTCTGAAATGAAGTAAAATATGAGCCATGGCCCCAAGTCCAGATTTGTGGATGCCAAGTGTGACGGCTGTAGCAGTGGCCAACTTGGGGAGGGGTGATGCTCTGGCACTTCAAACTGTAGCCTGGTGCCTCCATCTGTGAGAGGAACCCCATGTGGGGGAGCAAGGAGACAGGGTGAGGCCACACTGCCTCTGACACTGTGACATTACGCAGACCCATCCCCCCCTGCAGAATGAGTATGACCATCCTGCCCTGCATAGCCACCAAAGTTGTGGAGGAGAACCCAAGAACACGGTGCCAAGGGGAGGCAGCTGTACGACCATGCCTCCTCCTCCCTTCCTGACACCTTCTCTAGGCAGCCCAGCTCCAAAGATGAGGTGTTATTGCTGAGGAAGAGCCCCTGCCTGGCCTCGCCCCTGCTGCCACGGGATCCTCGCTCCCTGCCCCTGCTCCAGCCTCCCTCCCAGGCCTCAACTCCCTTCCCTATCCCTGTCTGGGTCTGAACTCACGTTCTCACACCCAAAGCTAGAAGCCTAACCTTTGCGGCAGACAGACACTCTAGAACATGCACCTTTCAAACCTCACACTGAAGCCAGGTGTGGTGGCACACACCTGCAGTCCCAGCACTTTGGAAGGCTGAGGCAGGAGGTTCACCAACTCAAGACCAGTCTGAGCAACTTAGCAATTTAGCAAGACCCGGTCTCAAAAGAGTTGGAGATGAATCCAAGGCCCTAGATTCAACCCTCGGATAAGTGGGGAGGGGACTTGCGCAGAGACACATCTCTGGAGTACCTGCATCACGCTCAGCTCCACCAGCTGGAGCATTCAGTGCCAGCACTTTCCTTCAGGGGCATGAAAGAAGGGGGAATGCTGTGCACATGGAGCTGCCATCTTCTCTCCAGATGGTTTTAAACTTGCTGGGGTAAAGGGCTGAGCCCCTTCTGAGGAGCATCAACTGGGGCCAGCAGAACTAGGGGAGCTCTGCAGAGCATGCTCTGTACCCCATAGTCCCTGATGAGTGCAGTGGGGGTCAGGTGGGCCGCTGGCTGAGAACCAGCCCCTGCGTGCTGAGGCCTCACTTTCAAAATTAGAAGTGCAGCCTGGCAGGACTGGGCACAGACTTCATACCTAGAGACGAGCCAGCTGGGGGCAGCTGGAGTGCTCGCTTCTAATTTCTTCTTGCAGGGAAAGGTGCAAAGCTGCTGAGAGCTGCGGCTCCAGGCTCTAGCGAGCTGCAGCAGGTAATCGCAGGCAGCTTGTAAGGCCGTAGTGGGAGGCAGTTGGGGCGGGGTCTTTCTGCCCCCTTTCCCACAGAGCCCTTGCCCTCCCTCCCAGCAGGCAGGCATCTGGTGCGGAAGCCCTGGGGGCGCTTGAGAGAAGATTCCTATAGATTCCGGGCTGAAAGTTCTAGCGCAGTCTTTGCAGGCCACGAGTGTTCAGATCGGGCTTATGACACTCCACGTGTAACCATTGCACATAAACATGGGGCCAGTGTGAGCTTGGAACCAAACTTATGATTTTATTTCATTCATTAAATAGCCACATGGGGTCAGTGGCTGTAGAACTGGACAGTCCAGTTCTAGGTAGAAGAGAGGAAAATATTGCGCAGTTTCACAGTTGCCTGAGACCCTGAGACATGACAAGCTGTCCTCTGACCCTGTCCTTTTCACCCAATTCAGGGAGGAAGGGGGGAGAGGAGTCAGGGAGGCTCTGTGTGGGACAGTGGACAGAGGTTTTCCTGCGAGGGGAGGGCGGGATTCTAGACAGATTGAAAGGAGACCCCTAGTGGACGGAGTGGACATCAGAACCGGAAGGCAGGTTTGAAGCAGCGGAAGCCCCAGGAGTGGGCACTTCCTCTAAAGGATTGAAGACTTTAGAGGCCACACAGGGGCATTGTAAAGTGTGCGGCTGGCAAGACCCCTAAACTTGCCTTATTCCCTTTGGCCCCGGTCTGGGGAGCCTGAGGCTCTTCATCTCTGCAGGCTCTGGAAAAGAGTGGCATCGGTTGTCTGTTACCTGGGACGTGTCCCACTGTCCAGGGCGGCGGTGGCTGTCAGTGAAGATCTAAGGCCCTTGGTAGACCTGAAAACGCCTAGCACACCCGTGACTCCAAGGAAGCCCTCTGGATCTGAGGAGCCTGGCTCCAAACTGGCTCCCGTGGCAGAGGACGTGTCCCCTGGGTGGGGGTGGGAGTGGGGATGGGGTGGGGGTGGGGTCACACAGCCAGACCGCATTACACAAAATAAAGGCAGAGGCACAGCCCCAGCCCACCCCCCAACCCGAACCCCAACCCCGTGCCTTGTGCCCAGGCCAGCTGCTCGTGTCTCCTCTCCACCCTCCTCCAGGCAGGGCTGTCATCACGCTCATTGGATCCCAAGTTCTGAAATGAACTCTGCTCCAAGTAATTACAGCTCTTCAAGTTTCCCGTCCTCTGTTTAAAGAATTCGTCCTCTCGCCCTCAATGCCCCATCAGCTCCCTAATTAGCAGCGCGCAGCGCGATTACACATTCTCCGCAGCTCGCTGGGTCCGGCCCCCCTAATGAGTGTTTGTGGACAGCTGGGAGCCCGCCCGGCGGCCCTCAAGCCAGGAGTCAGGGCCCAGGAGTGTGAGCTGTCAGCGCTGTGATGGGGCTGGAGCTGGTCGCAGCCCTGCGGGCCTCCAGGAGGAAAGGCCTTGAAATATAAATGAAGATGAATATTCATATTTGGTTCAATAAGTGCCAACTATTAATATACATGTCTGTCGGGAAGAGGAGGCAGTGTGGAGCCAATTGTGCCGGGCATAATTGGGCTCCTAATTCACAATTAGCCTGGAGCTCCAGACCTTTGCACAGCCAAAACCTGGGCCTAGGACCAAGGATGGGGCAGGGGCGGGTGCCCAGGGTCACCTGAGGGGACTCCTGTCCGAAGACCCCTTCTCTGAAGGAGAGGGCTCAACAAGGAAGAAGAGGCTGCAGCCTTCCTCCAGGAGCTCCACAAGGCTTGCAGGGAATTACAGCCTTTAAAGGGAGCCCCTGCCCAGTCACACCTGAGCCACGCACACTGATCCCTGAAGAAGCTGGAGTCCCTGATGTTGAGCCATCGGCTCAGAAGAGCTCTCGTTGGGTCTGTAACCTCTAAAGGCTTGAAGACTTTAGGGGACACAGAAAATGTCTGTAGGTTCATAAGAACTGAGGTCAAGAAATGTTAGGTAGGGGGCTCTGCCTCTGAAAGCTGTCTTCCCAGGGCCCAGCCTGTAGGATTCTAGGGACATCAGTCCCCTTCTCAGCCAGGCTCCTGGTGTCACTCAGCCTCTCTTCCTAGTTCTGGCTCAAAGAAGCCTTCTCTTGGTTCTGTAGACTCTGCCCACATGTCCTCCATTCTAATGGGGTTGCCACCAGAGCTAGCCCTCTTCATCCTCTACAAATCACAGGATGCCTGCAAGAGGCTACAGAGCCATGCTGAGCAGTAGCCCCTCCTGAAACAGCAGTGAAGACCTGAACTAGCAGGCATCAGGGGCAAAGCCCAAGGGAGAGCATCTCAGCCCTGGGAAGGAGCCGGGACTCTTCCTGGCCACACCTGAAGAAGCTTAGAGACATTTCAGAGCCAACAGCCCAGCCCTGCCTTGGGCACACTGGTGGGAGGCGCATCAGGCAGGCCCTAGTTGAGTGCAGCTTGCTCAGGATCTGAAGTCTGCTCTGCTCACCTCCAGTTCATAGGTGAGGAGACTGAGGCACTGGGAGGAAGGCTGAGCACAAGTAGCCCCACTCCCTGAACTCACATCCTGGGGTCTGCAAAAGGCAGTGCTTCCTAGGGCCAGCAGGAAAAAGGGGATTTTTCTACTCTTCCACTTTTCCTTTCCTTATGAAAAATTTTGGGAATAAAATAAAACCTTGGGAATCCAAGCAAGACCAGTGTTTGTATCAGAGGCCAGGGGCTCACAATGGCTCAGAGTCTGAGCTGGGCAGTGTTGTCCACCATGGTGGGCCAGAGCACATAGTGGGAGTGAGGAGGGCACCCATGTGAGAGGGCAGCTTAGCTGGGGGGCTGACCACACTCGGGTTGATCCAATATATAAATAATCAAAGCCAATAAGATCCATGTTTTTCTCTGTAGAGGAAGGGAGTGACCACAAGGGAGAGGAGGCCTTCACAAATCATATGATGTACAGGATCCCAAATCAGACCCTTTCAAGGAAGGAAGTCTGGGTTGTAGCTCCAGGTATCCATGTGAGCACGTGACTTCCAATAGACAGACCATCTCCGACTATGATGTTTTTAGCTTTCTGATAATGAAAAAGTGATGGGCATTCAGTAAAAACCATAGCCTGAATTTTGATTATTTCCTAGTCGGGGACTATTCAGTATAAGACTCGCTGGAGCCAGGCTGGGCAGCAGCAGAGAGCAGGAGGTAACCCCATTTTAAGTGGAGGTGTCCGTGTGGATACAGATTAGACAGGGCAGCACAATAAATGTGAGTGATCTCCGGATCAATAGGTCCGTGCTCACGCGTTCTCTACCACAGTCCACTGAGCGGCAGACCCAAGGCGAAAGCAGAGCCTGCGCCCAGCTCCTGGATTCTAACTATACTTGTCCACTCAAAGGAGCCAGGACCTCTCAGAGAAATGACTAATTCCAGGCCCGGGGAAGGAAAGTAGAAGACCAGCCTGGGACACCTTATTGTCCCCAGAGTGAGTATACATGCCAGGAATAATGGGGACATATCAAAAGGACACGATGCCAGTCTGGTGGGGCTCCCACTGCCCAAATCTGGGGCAATCTGAACATCAAAATAAATAATAATTTAGCAGTTTATAACCTTAAAAAAACCCTAGGAATCCACACTGACGTAAATGAATAATTGAAATTTTAACGAGGAGTGGGATATTTACATAGTCTCAAAGACCTTCTCAACGTGTGTGTGTGTGTGTGTGTGTGTGTGTGTGTGTGTGTTTACGGAACCAGGGATTGAACTCAGGCCCTTGCGCTTGCTAGGGAAGCGCTTATTCCACTGAACCATCTCCCCGGCCCAACATGGTTATTAATTACAAAGAAAAAGGTAATTTTACAGTGGAGATGCCGGCCGACAGCACCTCCGGCCCTGAGTGGAGAGAGGGACATGAGCCACTGCCTTACACCTGCTCACATGCTGGCCAAATGAGATCCCGAGAAAAGTAAGGCTGACTCGAGTTGAAGACATTCTGCCTGTGACCTCAAAAGCGCAAGATCCAGAAGGACCAAGGAACTGTCGCACGCTGAAGGAGAATAAAGAAATGTGACAACTAAAGGAGACACATCATCTGAAAGGTTGATTCTTTTGCCACAGAGGACATGGTGGAAACAACCAGTGAAACTTGAGCAAGGTCAAAGACTACAGTTTTGTATCTATGACACTTTGCTGGTTTTGCTGTTATATTGAAGGAGGAAGTAGTGATGGAAAACCATGGAAGCATGGGTGGGAGGTAATGTGACATCCCGTAGCCACTTTTTATCAAATGACCCAGGGACTAAATTTACCACTTCTCTGCAAAGTCGAGGTTATCTCAAAGTAACTCTTAGCAGAGGAGGGGGATGTTTGTTTTGGCTAAGGCTCAAACCTGGAAGAACAGAGGCTCAGATGCTAAAATCCTAAGAGAGATGCTGAGTGGTACAGATGCTGAGTGGTACATCTTCTTGCTAAGAAGATGCCTGTGCTGGCCCGTGCTGGCCCCGGGTCCCTCACCCAGCCACTTGTTTGCAGTTGTGAGAGAGTGAAAGTAAGTGTCCCTGAACGATTAGGCAGTTCTGTTGTTCTTCTATGTCCCGCGTTCCCAGTGTTGGCAAAGTGTTTCCTGCCAAGCACAGGTGTTCTTGAGGGGACACGGTGAGTTCCAGGACAGGTACTGGAAACTTCCTGGAAAATCTGAAGACTAAAGGCCAGCTGGAGCTGCCTGGGCTGTGGAGAGAAAAGAACCTACCACTTTGGGGTGTGGGTCTGAGCTGGAGGAGTTTGGCTGGGCAGAGGCAAGGATGTCCCTAGCAGCACCGAAAAAGCCAGAGGGCTCCAGGTGTCCAGGGAGCCCTGTCCAGGGAGACTGCTGGCAGTGCATGGTGACTTCAGGAAGTGATGCTGGTACAAAGGGTGCACAGATGCCCCCGTGGTGAGGAGGACACTGCTGACATCTGAATGCTTGGGCTGGGCTTGCTTGGCACAGGCCTCTGCCTCCGGGGCTCACCCCTGCCAGGAGCTGCTCAGAGTCTCTGCACAGCCTTCCCTGTCCCTGGCTGCTCCTGGCTGCTGCTCATGTGAAGGTGTCTGCAGCACTCCTGGGATATCACCACGTGACAAACCACTCCAGAACCCTGGGGCCTGCAGTCACAATGTTTATTTTCTTGCTGAATCCTCTTCAGAAAGCAGGTCAGCCCCACAGGGCTGAATGGCTCTACTGGGTCCAGGCCTGCTCTGTGGGCCTAACAGAGAAGCCACAATTCTGTGAACATTTGCTCCTCAGACTTCCAACATCCCAGAGAAGTCCCAGGTTGTATTAGCTTTCTATTGCTGCATGACAAATGACCATCTACTTGCTGGTTTCAAACAACACCTATGTACCAGTGCATAGAAGTCCTGTGTAATGAGGGCTGGTGAGATAGCTCAGCAGACTAAGTGCCTGCTTAGGCAAGCTCAGGGACCAGGGTTCGATCCCCTGTACCACATACCAGGCTACCCTGCTCTGTCCCAGGGCATGCTGAGATAGCGACCAAGTCTGGGTGTGGTGGTGCACACCTATAATCCCAGTGCTGGGAGGCTTGAAAACAGCAGGATCACTGCAAGTCCGAGCTGCATAGTGAGACCCTGCACAAAATACATTAAATAAATAAATAAATAAATAAATAAGTTCTGTGTGATGGGTTTTCTGCCCAGACTAGAATCAAGTTGTCGACTGGTTGGGTCTTCTCTGGAGCTGAGACTCCTCTTCCAAACCCATTTCTACTGGTGCTGCTGTGGGGCCATCTGTGTCCCGGGAGTCCTATAGCATGGCCCCAGCTTCTAGACACCACCTTCGTTCTTTGTCACGTGGTCCTCTGTCTTTAACTACAAATCATACATAACACCTCCTCGTGCTTTGAGTCTTTCTGACTTTCCTCTCTGCCACTATCCAGAGAAATGCTCTGCTTTAAAGGCTCACCTGATGGGCTCAAACCAATGACCCCTGAGTCCTAAGTTCAGCTGACAGGGGGCTTTAATTACATCTGCAAGACCACTTCAGAGCAGCACTCAGTCTGAGTTTCATTGAATAATTAGAATCAGAAAGCATAGGTGTCATCTATAGATTTCCGTTCTCCACACAGAGCCAAGCCCAGTGTCTGTGGATGGGAAACACACACCTTTGAGGAGGGAACTAAAAGCCCTGACATGTCATCCTATTCATTCTAGCAACCTGGAACACCTGAAAAGCCACCACCACCTGTGCTCCAGAAGGCGGTGCCGGGGCAGGGCGTAAGGGAAGCAGAAGCTCCTTACCCATACCCAGAGGCTCTGTCACTGTTCTCTTCTCAGGACAGCCAGAGGCTGGACCTGGTGCCTGGCCTGCCTCCTTGGGCTCCCTGTCCTGTCCCCCTGTGGGCAGTTATCCAGCCTCCAGTGTTCCTTCTACTTCACAGCTCCTCCTGGGCAGCCACCACCTCAGGGCTGACTGGAACCCTACTGGCCCTTAGATGTCCACAGACACTTGCTCTACTCTGGGCAAGCACCTGAGACCAGGCCCCTTTTCAGGCCTAGGTCCACCACCTTCCCTCCAGCTTCCTTACTGCCCTCCTTACCCTGATCCCTGACCCAGTGCCAGGCTCCTCCCAACCTCCAGGGCTTGTTCACACAGGTCTTCCTCCCGCTGAGTTTGGGCCTTGTCTCCTGGCCCTATCTGTATCCCCAAATCCTCCCAGCCCTTCAAGCCCTGTTTGTCTTCTCTGCTCTTCCAGGAAGCCCCACCGGACTTCCCCTGGCCTCTCTCCTCTCTGGCCCGGGGCTCGGGGAACTCTTCCAAGAGAGGTCAGGACAGTGGCAGCCAATATTCCTCAGAGCACAGTAGATTAGGGGTGACCTCAGGCACAGAGTGGGCACCCCAAAGGGCTGATGTGCTCCATGTCACTGCTGGATACCCTTTCCTATAGGAAGAGGTCGGTGTGGCAGCCACCCATGCCCTGGTGTGCCAGTGTCATCATGCTGGCCCCCACACGCCCTGGGGTGCTCCCCCAGGGTGACCTGAGGTTGGGGCTGCCTCTGTTGCCTGGTCATCTTCTCTGGACTATGCTGCCCAGGGGCCCAGGAGCTGAGTCCATGTGTGTCCAGAGAATGACCTGGCGTCGGAGTCTGGCTCTGACGGCTCCCAGCCAGCACGGGTGGCTTTGAGAACAAGGTCACATCGCGGCAACCAAAAGCCCGTCTAACACCTTCCATCAAGTTTTTAACTAGAAAAATAGTGTGCCCATTTCTCTGTAATACACCTCTGGGCTTTTTTATTATGACTTCATTTCCCCTTGTAATAATGGAACGTCTCTATAATTGTAAAAGTGTAATAGAATCTAATAGAATTTCATTTGGCGCCCGGAATGCTCTGTGCCATGGCCGCTCGTTCGGAGTGAAATAATGATGTCTAATGCCCACACACGGCTCCCCGTGACCTTATTCAATCTTGGGGCTGATCGGGAAATATATTGATTCAATTATACACTGATGACAAATGAACTCAAAGAAAGAGGAAAAAAAGGTCAGCATATATTTGAAAATGTAAATCTTAGCAATGTCTTTGGGGTTTGCCCCCCCAAAAAAAGCCATTTCAAAATGCCATTTGTGGCTAATAGTGTGGCATTCCAGAGACCGCCAGGGAGACATGTTGGGTCGCTGGAAATGCATTAATGGGGTGTCGCTTCTCCAGAACTGGGATCAGGCCCAAATCCTCCCTGAGATCCTCCTGCCCTACGTGATGTCCTCCACCCCTCCCTGCCTTCTTTCCTCCTTCTCTTTCTTCCTTCCAGGGTTAGGACAGGGAAATGGGGTGACTTAGTCAGACTACTGATCTCATGTGAATGACACACTGAGGACGGAGGGCTCCCAGGTGATGAGTGTCCCCTGCTAGGACAAGCCCAGCTAGTGACACACAAGGACAGAAGGGCAGAGCAACACAGGGAACCCAGGTACAGGGGCAAAAGAGCAGCCAGAGAGAACAGTCAGAAGGGCAGGATGACAGAAGATGAGTGAGGAAAGAGTTTGGAGGAGGAGGAAGCCAGTCATAGCTAATAGAAGGTGGAGCCACATGAAACCCCAAGGCAGTCACAGAATTTCTCCACTTTTAAAAATTTATATTGGACCTGGAACGTAGCTCCATGATGGAGCTCTTGCCTAGCATGTATGAGGCCCTGTGTTCAATCCCTAGAACTGCAGGGAAAACAAGTATTTAGTACTGTATTATATACAGTAAAATGTACAAATCTCATGTACAGCTTGAAGACTTGAGAGTAATGGATATATAGAGACCTGAAATCCCCACCACCCAAAAAAAGATAAACAGCACCCTAAACAGCCTGCATGGATTTTTTTTCCTTCAGTTTTTTTTTTAAGATTTATTCATTTATTCATTTGGTACAGGGTCATGCCATCTAGCTCGGGCTCATAGTGATCTTCCTGTCTCGGCCTCCACAGCGCTGGGATTACAGGCATGCACCACCACACCCGTTTCGGTGCCCAGCTCAGCGGGAGGCTGTCACGGCATGAGGTGTCTGGGATAGAACCTGGTCCTTGTGCTTGCCAGGCAGGCACTTAGACCGCCGAGCTATCTCCCAGCCCCTTTCCTTCATGTCTGCAGTCCATAGTGGTTATACTTTCACGTACGTCTCATAATCACCATGCATTTGTTCATTTGCTTTGAACTACGTGGTATGCACCCTGGTGTCTGATTTCTTTCCCTCAGCCCAGGGTCAGTGAGATTCACCCAGGCTTCTGTGTGTACCACGGTCCTCGTGTCAGCTGTGCAGGCTGACACCACGCAGAGTGATCTTGGTGACCAGTGGAGAAAATCAGGATTGGTTTGTTCTTTTTTTTTTTTTTTTTGTAATTTAGGGAAGGGTCTACAGGGTGTTTAGGGTCTCACTACTAGATTGGCCTGTTTACAGCCTCCCAAGAGCTGGGATTACAGGCGAGTGCCACCACGCCCAGTCCCAAATGCCCTTTCAGTGCGCCCCAGGGTCAGGGCCAGCACAGCAGGCCCGGGATCGAACCCTTGGCCCCTGTGCCTGCTTATAGGCACTTTAATCCACTGAGCTATTTGGCTGGCCCTTGTTTTGTTACCTTTAAAAACTTAAAAACACAAAAACTCTGTTGCTGTTAGCTATGAATGCATAATTAAATTTAAAAACTGTAATACTAATTCTTCTGTAGTACACTGGAATTAAAAAGACCCAAATTAAGAATTAAAGTGTTTTTGTACAAAAATAAAATATCCTGAGAGCGACTTTAGAGCAGTGTGTGTGTAACTTACAGGGCAGGTGGGCGAGTCTCCTTTGCCATGGCAAATCGTCACACCATTTGCTAGGTTGGGGTCAGCTGCCAATATTTTATGCTGTGTGTGTTCAGAGTGGTGAATTATTACTGAAAGTTCTGGTAAAGTTTTGTGTCATTTTCTCTGGGACAGCTCCATCTTCCTTGCAGCAGCTTCCTTTATGCCACATGTGTACAAAGAGGAGCAGTGTCCACGTCCCCATGACAGGTGTTCTGGTTACTTTTCGTTTGAATTTTGCTCCCAATGCGGCCATCTCTCATTTCATTACTGCATCTTCATCTCTGTTAACTAAGTCATTCGGCCAGTGAGTGATTTTGTAACGTGTCACATGGTTCTCTAACTTGGAAAAGGGAGGCAGCACACCAGGTGCTCTGTATCCAATCACAGCACGCTGTGAAGGAAGTGACGTCATTGGTCACAGCTCATGGTGGACATCTACTGTTTACATAGAACTATGCCCTGAATACCTGGCCGGGAAGTTCGTACTTCATGCCATCACCCAGATTAATAATGCATTGTGATGACTGAAATTTGAACGTCTTAGGAGAGAAGTATTATTTAGCTAAACCATAGTGACTGAAATTCATGCTTATTACAGCCTCATCAAATAAAGACAACCTGTGTGATAACAGTCTGTTTCTTTTTCCATCCTGTGTACTACTCCATTGCATGATGTCACAATTTCTTTATCCCTTTCTCTGTTGAAAAATAACAGGGCTGCTTCCAGTTTGGCTCTATTATGAATACCGCTGGTGTTAACATGCTTGTACTTGTCTTTGATGAGGTATACATTCACTTCTGTTCACTAAATATTTTCCTACTTGAGTTCACTAGTTATTTCATGAGCTTCTGCCCTCCCAAAGTTGGGGGTACCTGAGCCAATCTTCAAGAACAGTCATGGGGCCGGGGAGATAGCTCAGTAGAATAAGCGCTTGCCTGGCAAGTGCAGGGTCCTGAGTTCAATCCCTGGTACAAAACGAAAACAAAAACAAAAACAAAAACAAACAAAAAAAAAAACCAGTCATGATTGAGATGAGGTGTTGGGAAGGCCTATAGGGCTGGCCGGGTTTGACCCATCTCCCCCTCCAGCAGACCCATTCTACAGATGGCAAGACTGACTCTAGACCCTAAGAAAATGTCCCAAGGTCATGCACAGGATCAGGCCTCCAGCCCCTCAGCTACCTCATGAGACCATATGGTCCTCCCAACTCTACCCAGGGTGCCGCACCTCTCCAGTGAGGTGGCTGGCCAGCCTTACTCTGGCACTGCTGGAGCTCTTCCTCTTTCAGGGGCAAAACCCTCCCCCACCCACACGAGGGTGGAGGCCAAATCAGGTGGTTGGCTGGTGGGAACCTTGCCTCCCCTTGGTACCTGGAAGCTCTTAGCAAAATCTCCACTCAGCCCGCTGCCCCATTTAATTCTCATAATTAGCTGACAGCTCATTAGCAGCTCATTAGAAGCCCTGGAAATGCAGTGACAGTAACAAATTCAGTGCAGCCAGGCAGTCTAGGGGTGTCCCTAGGGCCTTGACCCAGACTGGGCTTCGGGGGGCTGCTGGGAAAGAGCTCCCTTCTATGCCTGTGTCTGGCTCCTCAGAATCTCCATCCTATCCTTCAGGTTCCATGAAAATGTCCCCTTCCCACACCTGCACGCTGCCACTTCCCAGCCTGGCTCACAGCTACCTTTCCTTGGCTCCCTTCCTGAGGGGCCAGATAAATGGGGAAGCCTGGCTCCAAGAGAGGAAGAGGAGCCCTGAGCTCCCCAGACTCGCCTATCTGGCTGCCAGCCTGCACCCCTGGGGTCTGTGTGACCCCTCTCCCCCCACTGGATCCCGTGCTCCCCAGCACTCCTGGCCACATATCTCCTCAGTTCTGGCCGCAGCGTTTCTGTCCATCTTACTGTCTTCATCTAGTTCTGTCTAGTCAACATCCAATTATCTGTCCTGGGCTAAGTCTTAAGTGGCTGCAAAGAGCACTGAAAGAAGTTTGCCTGCACAGTGGGGAAGGAGGCAGGCCCTGTGGGGAGGGCTGGGGTGCAGTAAGCACTGTGGACAACCAGAACAGGGGCCCCTGGGGGTCTGTGGGAGGCCACCGGGGAGGCTTCCAGGAGGAAGCAGGAGGTTGCTGGCCTGTCTGTCCTCCTGAGGCCCCTCAGGACTTCATCCTTGACCCAGCTGCCCAGCAGCCAAGGCCCCTCCCTTTTCATGGTTGAACCCCTCCACCTCCTGCAGAGGCCCCAAGGGACAGAGGAATGGGAACAGAATCAGCCCCAGGGAGATGGCTGGTACCTGGTGGACACGGGAGGCAGAGTGACTCTCCACAGAGGGGGAAAGGATAGGAAAGAAGAACAGGAGGAAGAGGAAGAGGAAGGCCAAGGGGGTGGGAGGAGCTGAGTCTGGGAGACCTTGGCAGCCCAGGCAGCCCAGGCAGCTGTGGGGAGGTGGCTTATGTCCCGTGGACTTCCGTTTCCCATCCTTCTCTGCTCCACAAAGAAGCCTGCAAGATGGGGCCCCAGCAAGGTCCGAGAGGAAGAACAGGGCTGCTCATATGGCCGCCAAAGTTCAGGGTGCTGGGGGAGATCTGGACCCCCATCCTTGAGCTGCCAGCTCCACCTCGGGGCGGCCATGCATCTGCCACAGGGATCGATGGGAAGTCATTATCATTGCCACATGTTAATGACACCAATTAATTCCCCATCTGTGGGTCCAATGCAGCCTTCAGCGCTGAAGGTTAAAGGGAGGGGACTGGCCTGGGGTGAGTCTCCCCAGGATGGCAGCTCCCGGCCTGCTTGCATGCTTGGGAGAATCTGCGGCCTCGAATTCAGGTTGTACAGTGTGTGTGTGTGTGTGTGTGTGTGTGTGTGCATGTGCACATGTATGTGTGCCCACGTACTCATTACCCTGCATTGTCTTGTGTGTAGAGAATGTCACACATCTACACACGTGTGCCTGCATAGAGCATGCACAGAGTATTTATGTGTACAAAGCATACATTTTGTGTTTATGTGTGGACAAAACACTGCATGTGCTTATCTGCGTGGCTTCTCGGCACAATGTATGTCTATGTAAGTTGTGACTTTTTTTTTTTTTTTTGTATTTTTTGGGAAGGGTCTACAGGGTATTCAGGCTCTCACTACTAGATCGGACTCGTAGTCTGATCCAAGAGCTGGGATTACGGGCACGCACCCCCAAGCCCAGTCTCAATCACCATTTTAGCACGCCCCGGGGGGCGGGGCTGGCACAGCAGGCCTGGGGATTGAACCCCCTGCCCCTGCCCCTGCCCTTGCTTGCAGGTGCTTTAATGTGCTGAGCTATTTGGCTGGCCCTAAGTTGTGACTTTATATTAAGATTTTCCTGACAAAGGGCTTAAATTCACTGTATTATGTGTGTGTGTGTGTGTGTGTGTGTGTGTGTGTGTGTCTCTCTCTCTCTCTCACACACACACATACACACACACAAAGGCCATGTGTATGACTCCTACCTCTGTGAATGCTGAGGACACAAAGTGTGCATTCCATTCCATTCTATTCCATGCCTACATATATCCCTGTGTCTGTGTGTGCAAGCCCAAGACCATGTGTGCTTACCCATGTGTGTGTGTCCTGACTGGGAGGTACAGGGCCTGACTCTCCTCTCTGCTTCTCTAGAGCCTGTGGTTCTGCCTTTGAGCCTAGGATCCTAAACACAGGGCTCCTCGTTGTGCAATGTTGTGCAAGGTTCCCAACCTTCTGCTGGGTCTTGAAGGGTGAACAGGAGTCTAGCGAGTCAGTGGAGCAGTCATGGAGGACAGGAGGTTCCAGGACAAAAGGCTGCTGGAGCAGAATAGGAACCTGAGCTCCCCTGCTGTGCTGACGCATGCCTGGCTGTGCTCTAGGTACGCCATGCACTTCATATCATCTTTATAGACTGGTGGGTACTGCCCTTATTCCTGTTTGCAGATGAGGAAATTGAGTTCTAGAGATGGCAGAGGCTTTGTCCAAAGCCACATAGCTTGAAAGGGGGCAGGGTCAGGATCAGAATCAACAGATGCATCCACAGGCACCCCTGAGCCCACATTTGCACACACACGAGGACATGCACACCCAATTTGTAGCCAAGACAATGAGGGACCCACTTGTCCTCACCCAGGCACACCAGGTGGTCTTTGGCTGGTATCTGGAACCCTAGCTCAGCCCTGGATTCTTAGGGGTGGTGGAAAGAAGGCAAGAAAGCCTGAGGTGAAGCAGAGGGAGGTGGTGCTGTGTGTGTGGGGGGGAAGCCTGGTCTTGGGGTCCTCCTCCCTACAGCCAAGGAGTGGAAACTGGAGGCTTCTCTCTCTGTCACCCAAGTGAGTGGACCTGCTTTGGAGTCCGCTCAGTATCATTTTCTCCACCAGCTATGGGAGGAAATACTGTCACCTACCCCAGTGCTGACCTGTAGAAATGGGAGACCACAGCCCCCCAAGTAGGACTCAGGTGTCCCCAGCCTCCCCAAGAGCTTTCAGCTACTGAAGTTCCAAACGAAGCCTAGAGCTGCTGCCCGCCCCTTGCACAATGCTTGTCCTGGTCAGGGAGGCTCCCTGAGGGCCAGGCTGTTCCTAGCCTGTGCCCTACAGGGCCTGGGTCCTGGAAGCCCCTCAGCCCCCAGAAGGTGCAGGATGGGCCAGCGCCAGAATGGCTGGCCCTCTGCCTCCCCTGAGCTCCGGCTCTTCCTAATTAACAGATCGTCATTGTGCATACTAAGGGAGAAATTAGCACATGCCAGTCATTTCGGGTGTTTATAGATTTCTCAATCCATTCTTAATTAACCACTGCTGTTCTGAAGCCCTGGCTGCCTCCTCCGCCTGCTGATGGGGCTTGGCTTGCCCTCAAGGAGCCCCAGTCTGGTCGGTCCTGTTTCCCTGCTTGCAAGCGGCTTCCTGCTCCTCTTAGGATGGGGGAGATTCTTCACCCCAAGCAAGTCCCAGCCAGCCCAGGGCATGAGGTAGCCAGACTGGGGGGACAAAGGTATGCATGTGCCCTTTCACCTCAGTGTTCAGGAATCGACAGAAAGGGAGGAATTCACCCTGAGAGCAGCGAGCAGAAGAGGATCTATCACAGAGCTGTTCACCTGAGCCCAGAACCATCTGGGCTACTGGTGGCCACAGAGTACCAGGGATACAGACCTGTACTGACTGACCTGGGGGAGCTCCAGTGGCGCAATCAGTTAGCGCGTGGTACTTACACTGACCGACATGGAAGAACGATCTGCATACAGAGCTTTGGCAAAGCTGTAGGCTACTAAGGGGTATTTATAACATAACATTTATGTAAAATTACATTCTTGGGTGACAAGAATGATGCACAGAAATGGATTTTTTTTTTTTAAGAAATGGATGTTTTGAGGTCACTGACACAGTAACAGTTGTGTCTCTGTGCAGTAATACTCAAATGAATTTTTTTTTTATGTGTGTGTGGCCAGCTCAGCCCACCAGGGGGCAGGGC
>NW_004524878.1:912008-920979 GCF_000260255.1 Octodon degus
CCTGCTTGGTGACTCTGCTTCTGAATTCATGTGGAAAGCTAAACTTTTGTAGTCAGAAAGCAGGGTTGGGGAAGGGAGAGAGCCCTGAGTAGTGTAGCCCCAAATTCATGTGCACCTGGAGCCTCACACTGCAATGTTATTTGGATGTAGGGTCTTTGCAGATGTATTTAGCTAAGGATTGAGATGAAATCCTCCTAGACTGTGAGTGATCCTGACATTAATGACTGGAATCCTTCAGAGAAGTGGAGAGGACACAGAGAAAGGGGGTAAAGGCTGTGTGATGCATCTGCAAGCCAAGGGACATTGGGAGCCCCCAGAAGCTGGAGGAAGAAGGAAAAGGCCTTCTGGAGGCCTCAGAGAGCCCAACTCAGCAAGCACTCTAGCCTCCGAACTGCCAGGGACACACTTCCGTGGATCTGTGCTGCTACACATGTGGAATTTATACCCAGGTTAGCTTGCGTAGGGAGGGCCTGCACAGTGAGTGCCTCCAGGGACTAAGAGCCCACGGTCCCCTTCCCAGGACCCCATATGACAGACCTGATTGGGAGTATGTGGGTGCCTCCTGACCTGCCTGGGTCCTTGGACACAACTGCAGTCTTGGCTGGGACAGCTGGGTTCCATGCCACATGGTCCCCTCTCCTCTTGGAAGCCAACCTGGCCTTTCTTCACAGCAAGACAGAAGGGAGGCCCATGCAGTCTTCAGAGACTGGAGCTCCAAACTGGTCCATGTGCCAGTCACAGCACACCAGGGGCCACAGTCAGTCACAAGGACACCCCAGATGAAGGGTTAAGGTCTTGGCGAAAGGGGATGCTGGTGGGGGAGACCACATGGGAAGGGAGCTGTTGGGTACCTCTGTGACACAGGACACCCCCCATTTCCTCCCAGGAGGCCCTGGGTCAAGGCACAGGATGATGCTGGGCAGATGGGCTGGGCTGAGGGGAGCAGGACATAAACCACCCATTCAGTAAAGTGGTGAAGAGAAGGTACAGAGTGTGGAAGTGTGAGGGCCCTGCTGGGCCCAGGTCTGACTGCATAGAAAGTGCTGGCAGGAAAGGAGGGAATGGTAGCCAGCAGCCTCCATTGGGGCCCAGATGGCTCCACCACCTCCAGCAGCATTAACAGGTGACAGTGGCTCTGCTGCCACCGGGACAGACCCAGCCACAACAAATCCTTCCCAGAGGGCCTCAGGACACAGGCTGCATGCTAAGGGCAGAGTCCTTAGAGGAGCACAGTTTACCCTGGCTGCAATACCCCTGCTGAAGTCTTCCTGGGCTGTTGGCTCTCAAAGAGGGGGTGGTGGCTGGCAGCAGCTCTGGGGCTGGCGGCCCCCCTGCCTCTCACATCCAGTCCTATCCTTTTTTGTCTTCTTTCCTCTCCAGCTCCTTGCCAGAACCAGCTAGGGACGCATGGCCAATAGCCTCTGAGTGATTCCCTGACTCTCAGCTGGGGCTCTGCTCTCTCCAAGCCGCCACACAGCCCATGGGAGCCCAGAGCTCTGGCTGGTTGGAGGCCCTGGCTGACTTTCTGCTGCTTCTCTGTGCCTCTGGGTTCCTTCACCACTGCCTTCAGGGACTCCTAAACTCACCCAAGGGCCTCTGAGACAACAGTCCTGACCCCTTCCCTGCCTCAGGCACTTGCTGAGCTGGGAGGCTGGAGGATCTTTAGAGACAGAATTGTCTTCTGCTTTATTTTTACTATTTTCTTTTTCGGTACTGGGAATCGAACTCTGGGCCTCGCACTTGCTAGGCAGGCACTGCGCCACTGAGCTACATCCCTGGCCCTGTCTTCTGCTTTAGTTGGGACAACAAAATGTCATAGGTCGGGTGGCTTAAAAAGCTGATTGAAAGTTATAGTGAAAGTTTAAATTCTAAAAAATGTATTGTAGTAAAAGACACATGGCCAAAAATAATGGGATAAGAGTATTGGAAGCAAGGGGAAGTATTTTGAGGGTAGTTAATAGCAATGTGTCCTCTAGTGTAATTTTAAAAATGTAAACACTCATTTTTTTTTGTTTGTTTGGTTTTTTTTTGGTGGAACCGGGGATTGAACTCAGGCCCTTGCGTATGCCAGGCAAGTGCTTATTCTACTGAGCCATTTCCCCAGCCCCTCCCTCATGGTTTTTGATCACTGCTAACTGATGAAATGTTTATGGCAATTTCTGTCAAGTAAAAGCATTATGGTGTGTCCTCCCCTATTGTGTTCACCAGACCTTGGACTGTGAGATTTCTGTCTCTTCCCCAAAGTCTAAATGACCTGGAGGAGTAACTGTTTCTGATCAATTTAGGCACAGAAGCAGCTATGACAGTGCTACAAAAGATGCTCATGTAGGGGACTCCTGGAACTGCTTCAGAAAGTGGCAAGAATGACGGGATTATGTGTGTTTGAATCGAGAGGGAGGATTTTAGGGCGGGGGTTATAGACACTCCTCTTGGCCATTAAAGGAGGAATTGTACATAGTATGTACATCATAATATTCAGAATAAGGGCTGGCGAGATAGCTCAGAGGACTAAGCACCTGCTTTGGCAAGTGCAGGGACCAGGGTTTGATCCCGGGTCCTACATGCCACGCGGACCCCATCCCCGAGGCATGCTGAGCCAGTGACCTAGTCCAGACGTGGTGGTGCGGGCCTGTAATCCCAGCGTCGGGGAGGCTGAAAACAGGAGGATCACTACAAGTCTGAGCTGCGGAGTGAGACCCTGTACCAGATACATAAAATGAAAAAACAAAACAAAAGCAGAATAAAGAGATGGTCAAAGCAAACTGCGATTGGATGACTTTGTTTTCATTTGGAGAACTGACATTCAGTACTGTAATGTAAAACAGAACACAAAATATAGTACTGTACAGTACAACCAGAAAAAGCTACAGCACTGCATAAACAAGGAATAGTGCACCAAAAGGCACCAAGGCTTTACAATCAAGATGAACAGAACTGTTCAAAAAGAGATGGGTGGGAAGTCTGAGCAGCAGGTAGCAAGTGCAAACAGTTGTTAAAGAGGTAGGTAGAGGAATATCTGTAATGGCAACGTGTGTTCTCTTTTTAAAATTTTAAATGTATTTACTACAGCGTCTACAGGGTCTCACAACACAGACTGGATTTGTAGTGATTCTCCTGTTTTTCAGCCTCTCACGCGCTGGGATTACAGGCATGTACCACCACACCCAGGCTCAGCTCACCCTGGGGGCGGGGCCGGCCTGGCAGACCAGGGATCGAATCCCAGTCCCTGTGTCTGCCTAAACAGGTGCTTTAATCTGCTGAACTATCTGGCTGGCCCTTCAACATGTGTTTTCTGACAGAATTAAAAAAAAAACCCAAAACCCAACTTTAAATATTCACTGTGTTCTTTTATCACGCCTTGTATTTTCTCACACTTTTGAAGATTAGAAATCCAAGACCAAGGGCCACCGGGTCTTGCTTGTGGTGAGGGCCCACTTCCTAGTGCGCACATGGCTATGTTTGAACGGTGTCTTCTTCCTACAGGCACGAGGAAACCCACAGGAGAGCTCCTTGTGTCTTCCTACGAGGACACTAATCCTATTGAAACAGGGCCCCACCCACCCTTAGGTCCTCACTTAACCTTAATTACCTCCCTAAATGCCTGCCTTCCGTCACAGTGGGTGTCCGAGCCTCAACACAGGAATGAGGGGCACAAATGTTCAGCCTATAACGGTGATTTTTACAGAGCAGTCGTATGATAGTAGCTAACTTCAGCATCCCAAGTTCTCCTTGCTTTCTATCTCATTCTCCTACACCCTTCTCTCCCTCAACAGCCCTACCCAGTTTCAGCCCTGCGGGCCTCCGGTCTTTCAGGCCAGGGACCCATCCTGGATTGTTTTTGCTGCAAGTGAGTCCCTCTCTTCCTAGGAGGGACTTTAACAGATAACATTTCCAGAAAGTGAATTTTTTTTTTTTTTCAGTACGAGGAATTGAACCCAGTCTTCATGCCAAGCTCCGCCGCCTTTTAAAAAAGTCATTAAATTGCCCAGCCTATCTTTAACTTTATAATCCTGCCAGACTTCTGAGGTTATAGGTAAAATTTAATAAGTAATATTTTCATAGGCTAAATTGATCAACACGTTTGCGTTGCCAAATCCTCCTAAAACCGCGGGCAGCACTCACTTTGGATGACGGAGTTCCCCGCGAAGGCAGGGTTTGAAGGGCAGCTATCCTGAGTGATTGTGGTTTTAATTAGTTGCTATCCTGCCTTTTAACTACAGACTCCTATTAATTTAGCTTCATCATTATCCATTTAGCTGCTCCTCGGTCAACCTTGCCATGTGTAGCAGCACTTATCTGTAACAAGAGAACTTTCAGGGTATAACTTCCCTGCTAAGAGTGTTTGCGTCCTGTGGCTAGCTCAGAGGTGCGCATCATTCGCCACTCCCCATTGCTTGTACGGAAAGTACTCATTATTGGCGATGCTGTCCTCGTATGCACTACATAAGGAATAATCCACCGCGTGGGGAAATAATAGAACTACTGCTTGGTTTTCAAGTACGCAGAGAATTGTTTTATAATGTGTTTGAGCTTTTATTCTTTAATAGTGTATAAGCAGCTCCTCTATGCTGCCAGTAGCAAGCTCTCTGCAACTTATTTATTTGTAAATTATTTTTTGATGGTGGTGGACGCAGATGGGTGAGCTTTGGGGTTCAGGGGTTCTTGTCAAGAGACTTGGGAAACCCAGCTGAAAAAACACAGCCTCATCCTTGACCACTTGGACCACTTAGATTTCCAGACTGCTGGAAGGACGAATGTATTCGGGGCTTCCTGCCCTCCTTCCTGAGCCAGCCGCCCTCTGCGTGCTCCAAAGAGGCACCAAGGGCACGAGCCCTTGGAGCTGTGCTTGCCACCCGGACACCGCTGTGAGCTGCATCCATCAGAGTCGGGCTCCCAGAAACAGGGATCTTGGTGGAGCCTCAGGATCCTGGATCCCGGGGAGGAGGAGCAGAAACGAATGTTAGGTCACGTGAGCCTAAGCACGTCCAATGGACAAGCTGCGATCTGCGCGCAGCAGCGGGGGGTCAGCAGCTGCCCTCGTGCGTGTGCACCTGCGTGCGTGCAGGACAGGGAGCACGAGGTGGAACCTTCAGCCCCAGCCAGGAGAAAGCCGGCGTCTGGAGACAGTGTGACTCTCAGCGCTCTCCTTCCTCCCTCCGTCCTGTGTTCTTCCTGCTCAGCTCTCCTCTCTTCCAGTACAGCGGCTCTTGCGCTAGAGCCCTCCCTGGCAGCCTTTGGCCTGCATTTCTTTCACAGGAGGAAGCTCACTGCTCTGGCTGTGCGTACTGGCTCTTGCTGTCACTGGTGTTGCCTAAAACCTGGGCAGGAAGGTTCCTCTGACTTTGGAAGCAGTTCCTCATCTGTCTTACTGCTTCTGTCCTCCCTGTCCCGTTTCCAGTTGTCCCATTAATTTGTTCATGAATCAACTCCAGTAACCTGATATGCCCCTCTGTATCCTGTAAGATCCGCCATTTTCCTCCAACTATGTCACATCAGAGAACAACCTCGAAGTTCCAGTAGGCCAGTAGATACCCTAAAGTCTTGGGGTTGATGCTGCCATCCCTGTTGTCTAGGTGGGGGGCCACTGCATACCTTTGTTTCACATAAGCCCCAAACTGGCCCATCAAAACACACCACATTTTAAATCTCTGAAACCTGATGGCAGGGCCTGACCTCCTCATGATCGATAGCGGGTACGCCAAGAGTCTCCTGCCCTCCTAGTTTCTCTGCCACGGTGGCTAAAGGCTGGAGCTTCTGCCAGCAATGTTAGAGAACGGAGGTGGGGACAGCAGCTGGGCGAGCAGCTGTTAGGGCCGTGGGTGACCAAGCACAGAGCCTGTGCCTGCCCTGGCTCCCCTGAGGACCTAGAAGTTCCATCCCTAGTTCCACCCTCAGAGGCCATGCAGCACCCAGCACCCCACTTCCCCACAGACACCCTGCCAGCCTGCTGGTTCAGTGGATGTCAAGCCGCTGTGCGTGCTCTTCCCTGGGCCTTGCTATGTGGGGAACAGACTGCTTCTCACCTCCTACACTCCAGAAAGTCTTTTATGAACTCTGTGTTTTGAAAGACTTTGTTACTCAAAAACTTCAGGTATGTGTGTGGCCTGAGCCATCACATCCTAAGCAAATATGTTCATATTTCTTGATAATTTTGAAATAGCTTGTAGGTTCCTTTACGCCACACAGAAAGTGGACCCATTGCGCGGCAGGCTTACTTGGGGAAGTCAGAGCCAACAAGAGCGGGGCCAGGGAAGCCTGAGATGCCTGAGGCTCCCCACCTCCCACCTGTGTCCCCCACTTGGTTCCCACCCACACCCTATGTTATGCACACTCCAGCTCTCTCTTATCATGCACATTTACTCCCTTCCATGCAGCCACACCATGGAAGAGTCCCGCCGAAGCGAGGGACAAGAGAAGACAAAGGACCCAGGCCACCATGCCAGGCTGGGTTGGGGTGGATGCCTAGGGTCCGGCCTGGCTCTCTTCACTTTGGACACATGGCACCTTTCTAGGCACTGGCTGCCACAGTCCCTGGTTCAGCAGAGCCTGTAGAGCAGCCAAGAAAGGAAAAGCACTGGAGAAAAAGTAGAAGGCAAAGACATCAGGAGCAACATTGAGATTTGAGGGTCACATCTGAGCCTCTGCTCTAGGCAGAGCCATGCGAGGGCAAGGACTCATGCGAGCACTCCTGGGAGCTCTGAGATGTTTGCGTGCAGCTCAGAGCCTCCGCTGAAAAGCTGCTCAGATTCCTGCTGGTCTCACAGGAGGGCCCCGAGCCATTCCACTCAAGCGTGGTTGTTCCCGGACCTGTGGGCAGGAGGCAGGATGCCCAGGACACACAGATGCAGATGCCTTGCCCTGCTGGAGTGGGGACAGGTACCATCCAAGGTGGCAGGGCCTCTTCTCTGCTTCTTACTACCCCTTCCACAGTGGCCAGGCCACTAATGCATCCTCTGGCAAGCAGACCCGTGATTCACTCTGCATCTTCTTCCCTCTCCATATATTTCAGTGGATAATTAGCAGGACAGACACTTAAGGAAAATGAGTCTGTCTTCCCTGGGACTCTTAGGGCTCTAACCCAGGCACATCAACATACTCTTTGTCACTTGTGCAGGCATCACACTGAGAAGGGGCTCTTTAGTGGTCAGTGGGAGCTTGCCAGAAGGACACTGATAGGAAAATAAGGATGCTTCAGGGACACATTGTCATTAAAGCCTGTCCTAGTAAACTCAAGCCAGATTGCCACAAATCCTTGCTAACAGCAACATGAGAGGTCACATGATGGTGGTATGGCATCCCCTACTGGGGCACAGGCCACACTTGAAAAAAGACCCAGACAAACTAGGTTGGAGGGGACAGCCTTTGTATGTCTGAGTTGCAACAGCCTTTTTATGGCTCAAGAGGGACCAGAGAAGAGGAGATAGCAGGTAACATGAAGAATATTCTAGCACTTGTGAATCACAGGAGTGGAATTCATCTGCCCCAAGAGGTAGGCAGCCATAGTCCCAGAAGTATGTAGTGGTGGTAAGAGTTCATGGGGGATCCTGGGGGCCAGGTACCTGAAGAAAGCATTCAGTCAGTTATGATCCTGGGATTTGGATTTGGAGAAAGTATGTGATCCTGTCTTCTGTTTTATTGTTGATGGAAGGCTGTAGTATTATGGTTTAGCTATTGAGGCCTTGTTATTTGTCACCATTCCCATTCAACTAATCCAACTAGAAGGATCATGAGTCATGTTTCCGGGAGACACTTCTCCAAACAGTGTTTTACACCATGTCCACTCTAGTCTTCTCTTCGTTCCTACCAAAGAATAGTCACTGTCTAGCCCTTGAGTGTCTGGCATTCTGGGAGCCCCATTAAGTGTCAGAAGGCCCTGCACACTCTTTCACTGTGGATTCTGGGTCTCTCTTCACATCCCTGGACCTAGGCCTCTTCTCTCTCCATCCACATCTATCCAGTCCAGCCTTTATATCCATCTCAGGCAGCCATGTTCAATTTGAGGTCAGCTACTTATCTCAAACTTCACAGGGCCAGATAGAAGTCTTCATGTTAGTGCTGGTCCCTGAATCAGTCTTCCCAATAAGGCAGACCCCCCTCCAATCTGGTATTGAACCCAAGAATTATTCTTAGTCCATGTCTAGTCCATCACTGGATCCCATCAATTCTGTCTCCAACAGATATTTCACATAGACCCATTTCTCTCCATCTCCTCTGCCACCGCCTCACTTGATGTCTTCTAATCCATCTCCTTGTTCTTCTTTTCGCTGCTCTTGATCATTCCTTACACAAAAGACAGAGAAGTGCTTTCTTTAAACACATGATCAGGTGGCATCCTCAGCTGAGAATGTGTCGATGGCTTCTCCAGGCATTTAGAATAAATGTGGTCCCCAAGGACCTGCAGGCCTGGACCTTTCCTCTCCGCCCCTACCATCCTGGCCTTTAGTCCAAGACCTGGAACTCACCAAGCTCTTTTGGTTTCCTCTGCCTATAACATTCTTCCCCAGCTCTTCCCATGGATGGCTTTTTTTTTTTTTTGTTTTCAAACTTCCTGAGAAAAGCTCTCTGAAATACTGCTTTTACACTATTTTGTACATTGTGCCCTTAGATCTAATCACAAGAGAACTGCATATACATATAGATCGCTATCCTCTGTCCCTGAAGCTCCGAGACTACCAGCTCCTTAATGGCAAAGACCTTAGCTCTACTTCACATCATTCTACATCCAGCGCTTATCATAGGCCTGGTGCATATCAGATAAGTATTTCTTAAATGACTGAGTCTTCGATCTACTTCTACTTGGTGAGCATCATCTGTGTGACTGTCCTTAATGCTGGGGCCCTGGGGAAGATGCTGGTCACCCTGGAGGAAGAGTACTTTGGCAGTGACCACATCATCATTTCCCTGTGAGCAACAGGACAGCGTGTAGGTAAGACATTCCTAAAGAAATTGAACACAGTGGGTCAGGGTACAC
>NW_004524878.1:921394-950967 GCF_000260255.1 Octodon degus
TACCATGTGTGCCCCTGAGCCAGGAGGATGTCAGTAGAGCAGGGAAGACATCCTTGAGTTGGACATTATCCTACAGCAGCAATGAGGGCAAAAGTCAGAAGGACACAGCAAGGGCACAGAGAACAGCTCCAGCAGCGGGACTCTGAGTGTTACCCCCTCAGCCACGAAGCTGCCTACATCACCTGATGAAGAAACACAGGGCCAACGCAGTGAGTTTTAACCCCCAGTACCTTGTGACAGGAAGTGCAACACCCAGTCCACCAGGTCTACACAGAAAGGACAGTCTGTTGGGCCTGAGGTGGCAATGGAGCCTCTTTGGCCAAAAACATGTTCAAAGGCTGCTTCAGACAATGGCCAGTTAAAGCACTGACAGTTACATTTATCACTCTAAGTTCTTTAGAATGTAGTTTCCCTGCTCAGTATGACTGGGTTTTTACTAACTTTATCAACATGCAAACTAATTCCAGCCCCATTTGAAACTTCAAGCACTAAACATGCCAAAATCACATGCCTCATGCATGCACACTACAAAGAGAAGTGTTTGGGATCCCCTCAGCCTTTTGGAATTCTGAGCTCAAACTTTATAATTGTCTAAGGCCTAAAGAGGGGAGAAAAGCTACAGAGGCCTTGTGAGGCATGTAGTGCCATAGGACAAACTCAAGCCTGGAATTTGGGTTCAAGTCCTGGTTCTGTTATCACTTGTCTGTGACTTCGAATAAATATCTTAATCCTTTTGTGCCTCAATTTGTTCTTCTATAGAGATAACGATAGCACCAATTCATAGGTTGTAAGGATTAAAAGAACCAAGACATGCAAAATACTTAGCGTGGTGTCTGGCACTGGGAAAGCACTCTGTAAACACTGCTATTATTGCATCATGACTTCAGAGAAGGCTTTAATAAAAGCCCCTCACTTTAATTCATCCTGAAATCCTCCTCACAGGAGGACCGTGAAGTTGAGTAAGCTCAATGTAAACCAAAGCTTGGGCCCAGGCGTACCAGTTGCTACCTCCACTGGAGTCTCTTCCTCACAGCTCTGGGAGGGGGTCAGGGGTGCTACAGCTTTCATTGCATCTATCTTGTCCCTTGGAGGGGGCTGAAAATGCTGCCTCTCTGACATTGCTGTTGCTCCTGGGGGCTGGAAACAACTTTCTGTGCTGACAAGGAAGATGTTTCCTACCATCTTGCCTGGAGAGAAAGAATGAGAGACTGTGCTTTGGACTGTCAAGGGCAGTGGATGTTTGGAACCCTGCAATCAGTACTATGGAGAGAGCATGGAGTAGGGTGTGAAGTGGCTGTGGACTCTCACCAGGAGTAGGACAGGGGTAAAGCTGTGCTCTGTGTGGGGGTAAGGGGGCTGCACACAATCTGTGGCCTTGTCCTAGGGGGCCAGGCCAGAAACCACTACCTGTTTGGGGGTGGGGTGGGGGTCCACTAAGGTCTTCACCGTATATTCCAGAGTGCAGCTAGTATAGCTGATGGGGCACAGGCAGCAGGGAGGGGAAGGCTCTGAGGCTGCAGCAATAGCCCTGCCGAGGACCTATTTGGGTTCCCAGTGTCTCACTGCCAATTGTACGCTGCTGCTGGGCTGGAGGCTGAAGGGTCAGTCCTGCTGGGGACAACTTCTGGTAATTTAGGGAAATGCGGAGAGCTGACAGAGAGCACAGTTGAGCTGATTATGCTGGCAGCTGACGAGGACACACACCAAATGCAGGCGGCCACTGGATATGGCCTTCCTTTGAAGAACAAAGGCACAGAAAATTGGTTCACCAAGGAGAATTAAGCGATGACAATACACTGAACAGAAATAAAAATCAGTTCGAAGCCAGTTGACTCAGAAAAATATAGGATCCTGAAGAGTACAGCTGAACTATGCAAGACCTTTGAATAGTGGGAATTTTACTTTAAAATGCTTTTGTAAAGTGATTTGAGTGCGCCTAGCGATGAACAAAGGCCAAGCCCAGGGAGACTCCCTGTCTTCAGGCTGCCCAAGCTTCTGTTCCGCACACAGGAAGCCTCTCTGTGGCCTTCACCAAAAGCCAGGAGGCAGATGGGCAGCTTCTGCCTGGGAGCTTCTAGCCCATGGCTTTCTTTAGGCTCTGAAGGCCAAGAATGGAACTTAGACCTACATGGACACCTTCTAGATTCAGGCCATTTCTGATTTCAGATTCAGGTGGGCAATGCTGGGTTTGCCATGTTCCATCTGGGTTCTAAGGCCAGAAGCTGCCCCTGGAGAGAAATCCTTTAGGTTTTGCGCCCTTCGTTTTCCAGAAACCAAATGTCCTGGGTCAGGTGCAATGCAGAGCTCCCAAGGGGAGGGTCTAATTGCTTTGAGTGATGGCTGAAGACAGAAGTACATTCAGATGGGGCAGGGTAGAGTTCAAGAAAGAGAACTTAGAAAGGGACTGAGAGGGTTTAGAGAACACCACAGAGGAAGATGCAGCCTCCAGAGCACTAGCTTCATCTTGGCCTGAAGAAGCATGGATGTAGCAGTCAGAAGGGGGAGGGAGAACTTGGCCCAGAAAAGGAGAGTGCAGCAAAAACCTAGCAGCCCCTTGAGGAAGGCACCAGGAAAACCCATGCCTGGGCCTCGCTCTCCCACCCTCTGACCTCCTGTCTGTGCCTCTGTTGACAGAACACCAACAAATCCAGGGGCCAAGGGAGGCTCGACTATGTGCTCCCTAAAGATCAGCCCCTGAGCTGAGAGGGCAGACCAGGACAGTGGTCCTGGAGGCGCAGATGGAAAACATCCAGCCAGGGTCATTTCCCAGAGGCTGCAGATCCTTGGTCTCCAGCCAAGTGCAGCCATTACAGGACACAACTCCGCTGGCCAATTTCAAAGCCCTACTTACTGCTGGGAATGCATGTTTGAACAAAGCCTTTATTCTCTATTCCAGCAGCAGGGCTGGAATTTAAAAAGCTTCATTTTCAAGACTGGCTGCTTTTGATCTGTCTAACCTGGAACTTACATTTTGGAGTCAAATAGAATTATTTAAACAAAGCATTGCAGTGATAAGCACAAAATGATTTTATTTTTTTCTCCCCCTCCCCCAGGCGCCACATAACATGCCTACTTGATCAAAACATAAGGACTGTTCCATGGCCAACCCTTCAAATTCCAGCTGCTCTCAGCTTCCACTTCCCTGGGCCTCTGTTTCTTAAGTCTGCCTTTAGCTTTGCACACAGGGGGCTAATTTGACCTCTGACTGGCCTAGAGCGGGTAGGCAAACTGTTCTAGGAACCCCCCCCCCAACTCCTGCTTCTAGCTTTGGCAACCGTGTGCTAGCATTTGGTTTTAGGAACTATACTGTGTCTTCATCTTGCTTCTCCGACCCAACTGTTTTCCTTTCTTATGAAATGTCATGTGCTGTGCTCCTCAGAAGAGCTTGTCCCCCAGCCCCAAGCCTGTGTTCCTATACCATCTGCCTTGACCTACCTGCTATTCAAATGGGAGTGTTGATCAGTATGTGTATTCCTTAGAAATCACACCTGCCCTGTGCTGAGCTAGACAGCGTTTCCCCTTTGTACCACAGTAAAGTCCAGCTGCGCAGAACAGACGGCATCAGACAGAAGGCAAGAGAAAGCCAGTCTGGAAAATCCAGGCTGTGAATGAGAGAGAGCAAAGCTGCACTCCTCCGGCAACTAAAGAGGGTAGCAGTTGGAAAAGCAGCCCTAGAAATGGCCTGGTCTAGATGCATTGATACAAATAAACAACATACAAAAATAATATGGAAATCATCTCTAGAAACTAGAGTAATCTCAATTTCTCATCAGAATTATTCTTTACAAATAATGTGAAAGTATGTAATAGAATCCTTTCTGTTTTTAGGGGAGCTAAGAGAATATGCTTTGTATCAGAAACCTTCCCTGGTACATAGCAGAGAAAGGTACAGACACATAAAAATATAAAATTACTATGATGTTCAGTAAGTGGTCAGCTCTACACCTTTGCTCAAGATTGTTGGCAGTATTCTAAGTTAGGGCCAAGAGAAGGGAGAATAGTATTTGATTTAACAAGTGTTAGTCACAAAAGATGCAATCGCTGTGAAAGGAAGGGCACTTGGAACACAAGGCGTCTTTCACGTCAGTCCCAGAATCACAGCCACTGTGCTGCTTGGCTTTTCTGCAAGGAGATCAGCATCATGCTCTCCACCCAGCCTTGGCATCTTCCCTACTGGCAGGACCATAGCTTCAAGACTGCTTCTGGGAGGGCCAGGGAGATAGCGCAGAGAACTAAGTGCCTGCTTAGGCAAGTGCAGGGACCGGGGTTCAATCCCTGGCACCACATGCCACACTGGCCCCGCCTCAGGGCTCTCTGAGCCGGCCACAGGAGAGCTCCCCTGAGCCAGGGAGCCAGGTTCTCACTCTGCAGACTGGACATACTCATCAAAGACCAACACCACACCCCGAGAAAATACCCCAAGAGAATACTATCAGCTCAGGAGATGCTGTCTGGGCTTTTATAGGACTGGAAATAACAATAAAAGGGAGAAAGATCTTAAGCATCTATGTCAATTGTAATTTTAAAATAAAACCCATAAAATGTACACTAGACACATTTGGCTGGCAGCTTGCTTCAAGGGAAGCATGTTTTAGGCACTAAGAAAATACTGGCAGAAGCCCTCAGTCCGGGGAACATATGTCAGTGGTACCTCTGACCCACTCAGAGTCCCAACAATGTCTCCTAAATTAATCACAAGAAGCACATGTACTTCCTTCCACTGTCGAGTAGACTGGTGGGCAACTAGCCCTTGCTCGGCTGGCTGGGTGTGGGGTGTGCTGGAGCCTCACTGACAATGCCGTGGGGCTGGGAGGGTTGATATGAAACTAGGTTATAAAAACAAGTGCAAATTGTTTCTTTAAAATTTGTTTAGGAGCCCACAGCAGCATATCTAGTTCAGCCCAACATAAAACTGCTTACCTAGGTGGAAAGGAGATACCCACAATACTAAGAGAAATGGTGCAGTTTCCCTGTATCCAGCCTCACACCCTTCCACAGAGAGACATGCTACCATTGTGGCAATAGGCCAAGCTTGTGATGCACAAGGGCTTAATGGGCTTTACTATATCCACTTCTCATAAAAATGGTGGGGTTTTTTTTTTTGTTGTTGTTGTTGTTTTGGCGGAACTGGGAATTGAACTCAGGCCCTTGCGCTTGCCAGGTAAGCGCTTATTCTACTGAGCCATCTCCCCAGTCCCTCACTTCTTATAAAAATGAACATGTATAGGTAACATCTGATTTTTATTGATTGAATCAATGCATTGGGAATTTAGCAGCAAGTTAATGGTAAGCAGTTACAAACTGTCTTATTTCTCTATGCTTACAATGAGTTGTTTTAAACAACTATAGTGACCTAAAATTACATGAACACATGTGGAGGACTGAAGCACTTCTGCCGTAACGCTATGGCCAGGTTATTGGTAATTTTCTAACAAAGTCTTGTAGTGCGAAGTGCACATAATTATGTGGAACCCCCACTACCATATTTGGCCTCTTGTTTTCCCTATAAACAACTGTGCTTAAACATAAGACTCTGAAGTAAAACCAAGCAGTACTGCCCCAGCCTTCATGGAGGGCATCTGCCCCTTAAACAACCCCTGGCTACATCTTGAGTTGATTTTAGCCGCATGGCCATCGGGCCTGTTAGTGGCTGTGCTTTAATACTCCGTGCAGTTTATGCTCCTTTGGAGATAACTAGCTTCAATTTTAAACTGGTGCAGCCACAAGGCAGGGCCCCACAGTCCAGGAGGCCGAAAGCTCGGCGCAGCTCGGTCCCTTCCCCTCCTCACCCCTCCCTTTAGCACTAGAAAGAGCAGTTCGTTTTGGTACTGTTTGTTCAGCACTGGAGGGTACATTAGGGCTTTTTTTTGGCTCGAAACAGGGCAGTGGATTTAACAGTGGATTTGGTTACTCCTCCTGGGCTTGGCACCGCAGAAGTTTTCTCTACATCTCCCTTGAGTTCAGGTGAGAGGAGTCTGCTAGACGTGGAACTTGAACAGCATGAGTCAAAGTCACTTGTATCTGTTTTCTTACCAACTTTCAGCAATTTCTTTTCAAAAGCAGTGGGCTAAAAACAAAACAAAAAAAGGCCTAGGTTAGTTTTTAGACACAAATAGATATATACGTATATCAATGCAAAGACCAAGGAACTACAATGCTGGCCAACTAACAAGTTGAAGCAATTTCTAGACTTGAGACACACACTTGTCACACTGTAAAATGACGTAAATGTGAACACACACTTGTCGTTTAGCACTCTCAAGTACTGGCTTGACTAAGTTAAGGAGTGGAGCAAACTGGTCAGGCTCAGTTTCAGCCCTCGTCGTGTAAAATGGAAGCGTTTCTGTCAGGTCTTCAGGAAGGAAAGTCCACTCTGAAACAACTGTCTTCGTTTCATCTTTCAGATTTGCAGCTAAGCTCAGATGTGTCGATACCTTGAAGAGTCCACATTGACTGCTCTAACCTGGGTAGGAAGCCGCCTCCAATGCCCCACTCACATTCCTCCCATTCTGCACTTATGCCCTGGTCAGTGTCTAGTCCCAGTCATAAAACCCAAGGCCGTCTGTAGAGCTTTTTGAGCCTCAACCTCCCATGCTAAAGGGGGAAAGTAGTAAGCCCATGTTCACTGAAGGGGAGAGTACCAGAAGGAACTGAGAGGATAACAATGAGAGAACAAGCAGGATTTCAACAGGCAGCCATTAAACTTCCAGGTCCTCACTCCACAGGAGAGCAGAGTGCTGTCCTGAGTCCTGCCATCGTGAGAAGTGGAGGGTTCACTTTGACCTTGTGTTTATTTTTTAAATGACCACTCTTAACTAAGTGAAGTTAGGGCCAGGGAGATGGCTCAGTGGATAAGGGCTTCTCTGGCAAGCACAAGGGCCTGAGTTCAATCCCCGGTTCCGCAAAAAAAAAAAAAAAAAAAAAAAGAATTAACTAAGTGAAGTTAAGGAAGGCATTCTAAAAGAGCATGAAACATCCCAGGACACCTACAAAATCAGGTGGAGACCCAGAAACCTGTCACCACACAGAATGATTTAGGAAAGTACTCACAAATTTAGTACTCTGGTCTATACTTGGATTAATAATTTGGGTACCAATTTTCAAAATATGTGAAAAGATTATACATAACTCAGAATAAATTGATGTGGGGTTTCTCTGATCACTCAAATTCTTGTGACGTAATGACCGTGTTTTATACACCTAGATAATTAATATATACCTGCTCAGTGAATGAGTGACTTCCCAGAACTGCAGCAGAGCTTCAGGTCCCTTATACTGCTGGTAGCTGTACTTCAGGGAGAAGCTCTACTTGATGTTAGTTGAAAACAGCCCTTAAAGATGTGCCTGTCAGACAGCATCATTCACGTCTGACTTTATAGCAGCGTATGCTGATTCTGCGATAAGTAATTAACAAGCATTTTGTACCTAAAAATTAATTTGTATCTCTTTCGAAAGATAAAATGGTCTTGTATGCTACCTTTTCTTCTTAATGAAAACTGAGTTGCTCCCTTGTGCTCTTTCGAGAAGCAGAAAATATTTAAAATACTTTAACACCCACTAAGATGCGTTAGATCCTCTTGTTGCAAACTTCTATGTTCCCCAACAGGGTGAGGCTACAGCAGCCCTGATGTACTAGTACCTGGCTGAGGACAATCCACTTTTTTTTTTTTTTTTTTTTTTTTTTTGGTGGAACCGGGGATTGAACTCAGGCCCTTGCGTTTGCCAGGGAAGCACTTATTCCACTGAGCCATCTCCCCGGCCCCAGACAATCCACTTTCTTTAGTGCAATTTTGGTCTCTAAGTCATGGAATCTACTTGGCAATTTTAGTTGATAAAATTTAATTAACTATATATAAATCTTATTGAAGGTTGAATCTAAGTGTAACCTTCTCTCTCTTTTGATATTTCTATTTGGATTCTGAGTTATTATCAAAGTAGTTGAGAGAATAGTTTTCAATATGTCCACTACAATCCTATAAAATAGGAATATGGCTTTAGTCATTTTCTTTTAATGAGCTCATGTTCATATCAGCTTAATGTTTCTATTCTTAGCCATTGTTCCATAAAGTAGACTCAGAAGTTGTAGTCCCTAGGAAGAAATACTCAAAAATAGTCTTTATGAATGCAGACTTTTTCCCTAAAAAAGCTTCATAGGCTCACATTTTATTCTTGGATACAATATCTCCATTCTCAGAATTTTCTGAAAAGTAAACAAAAAAGCCAAGCTACACCAGAGTGTTTCATTACTTTGATACTTTGGTATAGAAATATGATATATTTTTCATTAGATAGCGAGATGAAAAATATATATGCTTCAAATCACATTTGTTTGTTTATAAATTTAGCAATTTAAAAAAAATAGGCACTACATATCCATGACTTAGTGGTTACTATGTTCAAAATCTCCTTGCCCCCTGGTTAACTCAGCTCTCCCAACCAAGGACAACCGAGTTGTCAACTAACAGATTATACCTGGGGAGAGATTTCACATGTCAGCAGGCAAATAAGTGCCATCAAATGGAATTTGTTGTCATTGGCACTAGTGCGCGTCAAAAACAATGTAGTAATGGCCACTTCATAGGGTTCGGCTTTATCCATCTATCTGTATACATTCACTTTTTACACAAATAGTAGCCCATTAAGCACCCCTCTATTGTTTAAACTAATGATCATCTAAGAAATTAATTCATAAAAAGAGTTCTCATTCTTTTTTTCCTGGCTAGGTAGTAATTCTCTTGTGCAACTGTTTAGCCAGTCCCTTCATAATGGCCATTTGGGTTATTTCCAGCCTTGTACTAGTACAAGTAATGTGGCTGTGAATAGTTCCTCTGGACTGTGTCCTTTTCCACATGTGTGACTGTATCTACAGGATATACATATTTAGAAATAAGACTCCTGGATCAAAAGGAATTTATAATTTTGAAAGATATTATGTCACCTTCCATTGAAGTCACGCTAATGAATACTCCTACTCTCAGCATATGAGAGTGCCTCTTTTCTTATTTCACTGTCAATTTACTATTCAACATATGTTAAAACTAATACAGACAACCATAATATTTTAATTATGCCTTAAAATTGGCCTGTACTGAAACAAATCACTGTATTTATTTCTTCACTCCCAGGTAACATTAATGCAAATACACTTACCTTTATGCAAATGTTTACTGCAAATGCTTAGGAGCTTCTGAGTATATGGATTTAACTTGGGAAACTGTGTGTGTGTGTGTGTGTGTGTGTGTGAGCGTGCACACCTTAGTGTTTCTTTGTTCATTATGTTTGACACGCCTTTGTTCAAAAACTGAACTCAGATAGTTTTTCAAAAGAGTCTAAGGCTGCCCTTTAGAGAATCCTTCACTGGAACCAGTCACTGGAACTGGCAGAGCAGATACAAAGTGGCCCCCATGTGCCTTGCAGGGCAAGTTGCAATTTTCTGTACAAACGACCAAGCCTCCCACCCCCTTGGAACCTAGATGGTGAAGGTAAATTCCAAGTTCTAGGTTTTTTCCTAAGACTGTGAACAAATCTTAATTTTTCAGGGATTTCTTTTGTTGGGTTATAGATTATCTAAGTTTTAGGTTTCTCCTTTTCCTCTGTCATTGCCAGTAGTATTCCTCAGGGATCCGTGCTGCCACTGATGCAATTTTACAGTTTTATAAGTAATAGGACAGAGAAATGAAAGTGAAATTGCCAAAGCTATGAGATCTTACAGGTCGTGAAAGACAAACAGAAGGAGAAGAGCTCCCGCAAGACTGTGCAAAGGCGAGAAATGATGGAGGAATTTCAATATTCAGTTCTGGAGAAAAGATCTTAAATGATTATCGTGTGACTGTTGACCATTTATTTGTCAACCCACAAAAGGACCCCAAAATTCAGCTGCTAAAGTAACAATGTACCCTTGGCAAGAAAGCCTCACTAGCATCAAAAAGCATTTTAGATATCAGGAGAAAAAATTATCCTTATATAAAACCATGATGAATTCATATGGGAAACACTGCAACCGGCCTCAAAGATGAAAAGGGATTAGAGAAGATTACAAACAGGGTACTAATATGATAAAGGGGTGGAGCTATCTTTATATGAGAGCTCTTCAGTCTAAAAAGATAAAGAACAACAGTATGTGTGTGTGTGTACGCACACACACACACACACACACACACACACAGGAAGGAGGTCGGTTCAGCACTGTGGAACTAGATATTGTCTTGGAGTGCTGCAGTCAGTCAGGGTGTCTCATCAGGGACTGCCCCAAGCCGCATTTCAATTGTTTTTCACCTTTGACAAATTCTTACCATTTGGGACAGCTGAAGTCATCAACTGGATACAGAATGATGGAAAAGATGACACTGCAAAGTTCCCTCCTGTTTTACCTTTTTGTAATTCAGCACTCTTGGCCTCATTTCTCCAGCTCATATTATTAATCTTGGAAAGGGGTTTCCATGTGTGCGAGGGAAGATATGTAGCAAGAAGTTGAGCTAACTATATATATATATTTCATTATTCCCTGGCATCACTTTAACCTGATGAACTAATCTGGTGATAATGGATGCAAAACCTGTAAGCTCTAGGCATATCCCTGCAAGTTAATACCAGTGCATGATTACTAAAAACTGTTACCATTTCTCTGAATTTTGAGTAAAATACATGCTATTTAAGTAAAGTGGTTTATCACCATAGCAACCACTTCTAGAGTCACACATTTAAATTATAGGCCTTCACAAGGTCCAAATGAGAAAATTTTGGTACAAGTTTTCTGCTATAGTTTTGCTTGCAGTGGGCACTCACCTTATCTCGTGTTCCTGTGGTTTTCTGAAGAAAGAAGAAAGGAAAAGTAAAGCAAAGGGAAAAGAAATCAATCTCCAGGTACACAGACTCTTTTTACAGTGTTACCTACACAAAGGTCTGGGTCTCATATGGAGTAAATGAAAATAAAACCTAACCTGCAAATTAGAGAAAGCTGCAAATTTCTTGGTAGCTAGGGTATAATTTATATGCAGTAGAATAAACACATGTCAACTGCACGGCTTAAGGGATTTTGACAAATGTATAGAGTTGTATAGAACAGCACAATTAAGAAACAGAATGATTGGTTGGAAAGTTCCCTTCTACCACACCCCATTCAATCCTTTTATTTTGAAGCTACTACTGTTCTGATTTTTAAAAACATAAATTAGTTTTGCCTTTCTAAACTTTGTACAAATGAAAAGAATAAAGTATGTGGTCTGCTGTATCTGATTTCCTTTGCTTAATATTTTAATTGCAATTTTATTGAGATATTTGTAGATGCTTATGATCTTACAAGGTTTCTCAGATATAGCCATATATTGGCAACTGATCTTTTTCTTAACAAATGATCTTTCAGAGAATGAATATACCAATATTTGTTTACTCAGTCTTCTGTTAATGGACACTTGGTTTGGTTCTAGTTTTAGGCTGCTTTTGTATAAAGCTTCTGTAACCATGTGCTATAAATCTTTTTGTGATTTTTTTTTCCAGAACTGGGGATTGAACTCAGGCCCTTGTGCTTGCCAGGGAAGCACTTATCCTACTGAGTCATCTCCCCGGCCCCTTTTTGTGAATTTACAAGTCATTTTTTTTTTGTGAATTTAGGCATGTGGAATAAAGGGGAAGTAAGGTCTAAATTTTATAGATAATGACCAACTTATATTTTTAAAGAATTATACAATTTTACATCCCACCAGCAATGTAGGAAAGATTCACTCACTCTCTATCCTTGCTAGCATTTGTATTTGCTGGTCTTTCATATGGCCATTTGGTAAGCATGAGATGAGATCTCATTATGACTTTTATCTATGTTTCCTGATGACAAATGACGTGGGGCAGCTCTTCATATGCCTATGACTGCTTGTATATCTTCTGATCTGAAATACTGTTCAAGTTTTATGAGTATATTTTAAGTTGAGTTGCCTTATTATTATCACATGGTAAGAGCGCTGTATCTTGGATGCATGTCCTCATCAGATAGATTTCTTGCAAATATTTTTCCTTGTGACTTGCTTATTTCTTGCCTCCTATTTCTTGCTTTCAGTGAACAAGTGTATTTACTTTTTTTTTGAGGAACCAGGGATTGAACTCAGGCCCTTGCACTTGCCAGGGAAGCACTTATTCCACTGAGCCATCTCCCCGGCCCCAAGTGTATTTACTTTTTATAAAGCCAACTTTATCAGCTTTTGGAAGTGTTTTCCATGTTCTAAGAAATCTTTGATCCCTGGATAGAAGATATGTTTCTTTCTGAGGAGTTTATAGTTTAGCGTTTAGACTTATATTTATTTTCAAAGTAATG
The DNA here is from genome assembly GCF_000260255.1 of Octodon degus. Lineage (NCBI taxonomy): Eukaryota > Metazoa > Chordata > Mammalia > Rodentia > Octodontidae > Octodon > Octodon degus. The sequence goes on from NW_004524878.1 coordinate 933,699, forward strand.
CAGTTTTTGTGTTCAATTTTAATGTTATTTTAAAAATGTATTTAGTACAGGGTCTACAGGGTCTCATTACACAGACTGGACTCGTAGTGATCCTCCTGGTTTCAGCCTCCCAAATGCTGGGATTACAGGCACATGACACCATGTTTGTGCTCAATTTTAGTTAGGGGATCAAAGTTCCTTTCCCCCCCCCTCATATGGCTATCCTATTGCTCCAGCACTATTTATTGAAAAGACTATTTTCTCTAAATGAATTCCTTTGAAATCTGTCAAAAACTAACTGAGCATATGGACCTATTTTTTTTTAATTTTTTTTAACATTTTATTTATTGTGTGTGTGTGTGTGTGTGTGTGTGTGTGTGTGGCCAGCTCAGCCCACCAGGGGGCGCAGCTGGCTGGCATGTGGTGCTGGGGGATCGAACTGTGGTCCCTGTACTTTGCCAAGCTTGTTCCAAGTAGGTGCTTTAGACCACTGAGCCATCTCTCCAGCCCATATGGACCTATTTTTAAACTCTAATTTTTGTTCCATTTACCTATTTGTCTATCATTACACACGTACCATAATATTTTGACTCATTTAGCTATGTAGTTAAGGGTTAAACTCAGGTCAGATTAATCTGTTATAGATCTTATGTATTTCCAATAAATTTTAGACTCATCACTCAAGCAAGTATTCTAGATTTCAACTGAGGTTGGTTTATAGATCAGTTTGGAGAGAACTGACATCTTACCAGTACAAAATACTCTGGTCCATGAACATAGTATATCTCTTGATAGATTTCAGTCTTCTTTGGTTTTACTCAACAATGTTTTAGGGTTCTGGTATAAATATTTTGTACATGTTTTTTAGATTTATCGTTGCTTTATGTTATTTATCATATGCTTATGTTTTATGATATTATAAGTGGTGTTTTGAATTTTTGTTTTCTGTTAATTGGTAGTATAGAACAATTTATCTTTGTATTCAGACCTTGTATCTTGAAATATCCATAATTCACTTTTTTTTGTAGATTTCTTGGAATTTTATATATTAAACATCATGTCCTCTGCAAATAAAGTCTTATTCTTCCATTCCAATCTACATAATGTTATTTCTTTTATTTGACTTGTATTGACTCTGACCTTTACTGCAATGTTCAAAAGAAGAAGATAAGAATCCTTGTCTTTCTCTTTAGTGGATAAAACAGTCACTATCTTACCCATTAAGAATGATTATAATTTTAGCATAGGGTTTATTTTCTTATTTTGTACACTCCCATATTATATAAAAGAAATTCTTTTGATATTTTGTCTGCTAAGGATTTGCCAATTGTTAGAATGCAAAACTTAATCAACTGCTTAATTTTTGAAATCACTGAGGTATCATGTGCCACTTTTTCTTTGTTAATATGGAAAATTATATTGGTTAATTTTTGGAAGTGAATCCAAATTTGCATTTCTTAGATGTATTATATAACTGTTCTTTTCATATTTTTTAAATTCAGTTTGCTAAACAGAGTTTAGAATTTTTATGGTTATGTTTATGAAGGATATTAATCATGTTTTGGGATTAATGTTGTTTTGCCTAATTAGTTTGGAAATATTCTCAAGAGTTTATAAGTTTTCTTTTATTTCTTCTTTAAATATTTAAAAGAATTAACCAGTGAAATCATTTGAGAATGATGTTTTCATTATAGGGAAGTTTCTAATTACTGATCTTATTTTTAAAATAAATACAGAACTATTTCTACTTTTATAAATCTATTTTGTTGTTTCTTTTAAAAAGACATTTGCTCATTCCTTGCAGATTTTATAATTTATTGATGTTGAGTCATTTATGGGTCATAAACCCAAAGCTAGAGAAATACAAAGTATACAGTGTAAACAACAATAGAAAAAAATGAATAGGGCGTTAGGGACCTATAAAACAATATCAGACTGTCCAACATTTAACTAACTAAAATCTCAAAAATAGAAAAGAAAAAGGAAAAGAAAAAGTGATAAAACCTCGCAAACATGGCTAAAAATACAAGTTATTTATTTATTTATTTTGCCAGCTCATCCTGCCCTTAGGGCGGGGCTCGCCCTTATGTGGAGCCAGGAATCGAACCGTCATCCTCTGAGCCTACCTAAGCTTGCCTAAGCAGGCGCTTTAGACCACTGAGCTATCTCACCGGCCCTAAAAATACAAGTTTACAAAGCTCAGCAAATTCCAAGCAGGATAAATGTGAAAAAGAACATTTGACTATCATTGTCAAAGTGCTGAAAACCAAAGACAAAGAGAAAATCTTAAAGGCATCTGGAGAAAAGTGACATATAAGCAAAAGCATTTTGACCCACCACTGCCTCCTCAGCAGAAAAGATGAAAGTCAAGGGGTACTACAATATCTTTAATGTGTGGACAAAAACAAAAAAGCTGTTATGCAACATTTAAGGTGAAGTAGAGACATTTCCATATAAAAGAAAACAGAAAATTCATCATCAACAGACACGTGGTACAAGAATTCAAAGGAGTTCATTAGGCTGAATGGAAATGGTAACAGACAGCAACCTGGATTTACAGGAAGGAATGAAGGCCATTGTGAATGGCAACCTGAATGAATATAAAGACATTTTTCTTTGTGCTTTCTCAAAAATACACATAGCAATTTAAAGCAAAAATTATAATACTTTCTGTGGGGCTTATTATTATGTATATATACTACATGTAACAATTCTGGGACAAAGGTAGAGAAAGAGATGAAGAGAGCTAGATTAATACATTTGGAACTGAAGCATTGTTTGTTGTAATTAGTTCATTCTCTATGGAAAAAATGTTGTATATAACATAGCCAAAGAGCTACAGGCTCTAAGGGGAATTGAACAAAAGCTAGGCTTGGGAAGGTAGGGAAATTGTTTAAGGGACTCACAGATGCATGCTGTCAACTATGAGCACGTGGCTAAGCCATGGCTGAAACCTTAATCTTACAAGTGATCAACATATGCATTGAATGATTAAATTAGGAAAGGTTATTTCAGTAAAAGATGCATTGCTGTTAATGGCTCTCAAAAAACTTGTCTCAAGAACACTCCTGTTGTCATTCCTGGAAATCCTCTTTTGTAAAGTGTCTTTGCAAGATGTGATTTAAAAAATGTGAATACTGCTGTTGAGTCCCACCAAATAGAAAGGTAGGCTTGTAGAAACATCACAGTGGGATGTCACCACCTTAGATAGCATAAATGAGCTGTGTGACTTGTGGCTCTTCCCCAAAGTCTAACTGACCATGAAAGGTAAGCATTTTAAATCAATTCAGGACATCAAGACAGCCAGGACAACATAACTTCGATAACGACACTTATAAAAAAGCACCTCCAGAAGTGCTTCAGAAAATAGCAAGAATGAGTGAGAAAGTAAATGGTTCTGTGTCTTTTACTGTAAGAAATGTTTTTACAATTTTAGAACACACTGTATTTTTTAATTACACTTCCTACAGAGGAAGTTCTTGTGCAGAGTAGAAGGACAAAAGATTCCTTTAGAACAAAAGATTTGGGGTCGGGGAGATGGCTCTGTGGAATAAGTGCTTCCCTGGCAAGCGCAAGGGCCTGAGTTCAATCCCCGGTTCCACAAAAAGAAAAAAAAAAAAGGACAAAAGATTTGTTGTTTATAGGAACCTGTGAATCCAAACCAGCAACTGGTAATACAATAGCATTAGACCAAACAACACGTCAAGATCCATGTGAGCACGATTACTTAGTTGTGCTTTGTCAGCTACATCAGCAGTTACTCAACTGTGTTTCAGAGGGCCCCAAGATCACCCCATTTGATGACTGACCTGGAGAATTCACAGGATGATGACTTATTCAGTGAAAAGATACAAAGAACAACTAATGAAAAGAAAAAGCACATATAGGAAAGATCAGGAGAAAACAGACGCAAGCTTCTAAGTGTTCTCTCTCAGTGGAATTGCTCAGGATGCCTCGAATTCCCCAGCAGTGAACTGTGGCAATACGTGTGAAATGCTGTCTACTAGGGAAGCTCATTAGAGCCTCAGTACCTGGGGCTTTCACCGGAGGCTGGTCATGTACACAGCTTCTGCCTGAACACACCAAAAGCCCACACTCCCCTCAGCCAAATCCTGCTTTTGGAAATAAACAATATTACTTTCAAAAATAAGGACAAACGGAAGCACCTGCCTGAAATCCTAGTTCCCAGATGCCAATCAAGAATCAACTTCATAAATAGGCTTTTTTTTTTTTTTTTTGTGGATCTGGGGATTGAACTCAGGCCCTTGTGCTTGCCAGGCAAGTGCTTATTCTACTGAGCTATCTCCCTGGCCCCTGGCCTTTTTTAATTTTAAAAATGCTTTTTATTTAGTACCGGGTCTCACTATGCAGCTCAGGCTCATAGTGATCCTCCTGTTTCAGCCTCCCCAGTTCAGAGATTCCAGTCTTGGTGACTGGCTTGGTATGCCAAGGGTGGGGCCGGTACAGCATGTGGTATGGGGGGTGGAACCCAGGTCCTTACCTAGGCAGGTGCTTAGACCGCTGAGCTATCTCTGCAGCCCCAACAGGCCTTTTCAAGGACAGCTGTTTGCCCCGTATGCACAAGGCCCAAGGTTTGATACTCCACATGGTAAAATAGCTTACATTCTCTCTATTAGTTCTCTCTTGCAGAGCTATATACATACAAACAACTATAAAAATATCAGTATCTTATAACAACAAATATCAGTATTTCATATTTATTTATTTTTCTCAATAAACTGTTGGCCATGTCCTTGATAGACTAGACTTCAGGCTTTGAACGAAGTTCATGTCTAGTCCCCAAATCTTCATGATTCAGGGAATTTTGGCTCTCTAAGGTCATGTTCTCATGGCACTTAGAAGAAATATGGGAGAGCAATGTAGGAGAGCAAGCCAAACCTTGCCAACACTTCTAAGGTCTGTGTACATAACATCCCATCAGCCAAAGCGCAACCGTACCAACGCTGGCAGGGTAAGAGAAGAACCTTCCTCCTTAGGGGGAACTGTAAGTGCAAGCGGCAAGGGGTGTGAATGCACGAATCCCTTTCAGGGATAGATTTTAAAAATGAGACTGATAGTGCCACCTACCACAGTAGCCTAGGAGCCTCACAAGAGTCAGGGGCAAATAAAGTTAGAAGCATCACTTCGTCCCCTTTGAAAGTGGTATTTCTTGGCTTGTTTATTAGTACATTCTCACATCTATACTCAATGGAGCCTTGGTCTAGTCAGGAAAAACCACACAATTTTAAGATATTCATAGTAATATAATAATGAATTACTTAGTAAAAATAATGAAAGCAATAGCTGACACAGATACTATGTACTAAGAGTGTTATATGCATGATATTATTTAGTCCTATGACAAGGTTAGTCATATTCAAATGAGAACATGAAAGCCTACAGACTTGCCCAATATCATAAAGCTTGTACACGGTGAAGCCAGAATTAGAATCTAGAGAACTTAGATCCAGAATTCATGCTTTCACTCATTATATTTTTTAAAATTTTTATTCATTTTAATGAGAAAAAAGAGCAATGAAACAGTTTCAAAACAGGTTAGTAGGACAGTTACAATAATTAATACCTTACATAATGTTGTCTTCATAGTAGTTATTCAGAGGACAAGATGCAAACATGGTATCTTGTCTAAACGATATTAGAACAAACCTTCCTTCCCATTGAACTAATAGAAGGTAGCTGTATATCTCTTTTATATATATATATATATATTATATTATGTATATATTTTCATATAAATACATATATATATATTTTTTTCACTATAAATGGTCCTTTATTTATAGCCCTCCTTTTTTGTTTTATCAGAGATGGGTGTTCCATTGTTGTTAAAGAAGCTATATGTGGAAAAGTCTTTAAAGGACCTTTTCAGACTTGATGCCAGTTCAAATATTGTAGGTACGTGAATTCAGCAAAATAACCGAAGATAGTCCAGTAGTCCATAATAGTACTGGGTTAGCAGCAGAACTGGCAATTTTCTGAAGTTGTTAGCTTGAGCCTTTTACAGCTCAGCATATTAATATGGCTTTACTTCTTATACCTCATGGTTATACTTTTCTGCTGGATGGTTAAGACCAAGTTAAAGCAAGACTTATGTAAGTAAAAATGTAACTTTTGTATCTGACAAGGTCAGTCCAATCCCCTCAGAATTTACCCTGAAACCATGTACAGCAGTTGTAGATCTTTTGTCAGTGTCAGCCATGTGGATGAGTCACAGCCATTGCTTGACTTGCTCTCTGTGAAAGCCCGAGAGAATGTTTTCTTTCTAGGTGACTCTCCTAAGGCACACTCTACATTGTCACTCATTATATTTTAAGTTCTCTATTTGGGCACAAAAGCCACATTGCAGTGTTTCAATACCAGAATATAAAAGTATAAAAAATTGTGTAAGTGCCCTCCAATTTCCACATTATCACTGATTCATACATACTCAGAAGACTAAAACTTCATTTTTCAGGAAAATAAAATTTTATCCTACTCAACTAAAACACCAAGAAAACTGAATTTTCCTCATTAAAACATTATCAACGTATCATAGTTTAATTGCTTAATTTAAATATTTAAATTTAAACATTTCTTATCTTTGAAGAAATACTATATGAACACATTATTACCTATGAAAATAATTTTTTAGTTTCTAACCCATCTTGCCTATTTTTTAGCCTACAGTGTCTTCTATATGTACTCTCCTGTACAGGCAACATATTCAGGCAAGAAAAAAATGGTCACAAAAGAAAATAGTCACAAATATATTCCATTTTCATTAAATAAGTTCATTTAAGACTATTTAAAAACCAAAATGACAACAAAAATATTTCTCAATTATGAAATAACAGATTTTAATGCAAACATAATTCTACAGCAGCCAGAGTTCTAGTCTTTTCCTTCTTGGTTTTGTTGAGGTACACTCGTTACATATATTCATTTATCTCCAACTGCTTTCTGAGACTATGGATAATGAAAGTATGGAAGCTCATATCAGAAATCACGAAGGAGGGCCAGCCAAATAGCTCAACGGATTAAAGTGCCTGCAAGCAGGCGCAGGGACCCAGGGTTCCATCCCCTGCCTGCTGTGCCGGCCCCACCCCCGGGGTGCCCTGAGACGGCAATTGAGACTGGGCGTGGTGGTGCACACCTGTAATCCCAGCTCTTGGGAGGCTGTAAACAGGTGGATCACTAGAGTCCAATCTAGTAGTGAGACCCTGAACACCCTGTAGACCCATCCCTAAAATACAAAAAACAAACAAAAAAAGAAATCACAAAGGGCCTCGTGTTCAAAGGCATGTTGCTGCCGCAACAAGCACTGAACCACCAAGGGTCTCATCTAAAGATGAACAAATGCTATAGGAGTAAAATTTGGGCCCAACTAATAGAGACGACTAAAACTCTACCTTAGGGAAGCTACAGGGTTACTAACAAAACATTACAATGATGTCATCATCGTGTAAGGACCAAAATGTATATCGAGAGAACACTTCTGTTTTCAAAGAGTATTATTGCTTTAAAAGATAGAAGTGCAAGAACCTAGACAAATGCCACCTATTTGGGAAGAAAATTTAAAAGTATAAGATGATGCTTTAGTCCAGACATGAAATGCAGAATTCAGGCTGTATTTTTCTACAATGTCCAAGGCATATGAAAGAAAAGTACTGCCGCCTGGCGAAAGGGGAAGGTGCTCAGCTCGAATGGTTTTATTTTAAGCAAACTCCTGCTTACTTTCTTTGCTAGTTTCCCATGGGCTCTGCCACTTATCTAAATGTGTTATTACCCTGACTTGCGAAAAACACAAAATCAGAAACTCTACATGGATTTACAATGGAAGCAGAAATTGCTGGGGAATTTTCCTTTAAGTTAAAACCAAATTTAAATATTCTAGTGGAAAAAGAATTTTGTACATCACTGCTTTACTAGGCATATTTATTAACATTTTTCATACTAAAGTAAGTGTCTGTGTAATTTATGTTTAACAACATTTTCCCACGAGTTGTCAGGGTTCATAGAAAATTTTAATTAAACTAAAATTTTGAATAAGATTAAAAATTCACTCTTAAGTATAGTAATTAGTGTTTGGATTTTCTGTGGACTCAACAGTACACAGTCAACTCTACTTTTGGTTATCATTTCAGATTTTTTTGACTGATACATAGCAAAGAATTGGTATATATTTATAAGGTATAATATGATGCTTTGACTCATATTTATTGAGTAGTGATCAACCCATAGTAATTAGCATATCTAACACCCTTAACTTTTTATCAGTTTTTTATAACAAATACAATAAAAATCCTTTGTTGAAAGAATTTTATGTGTTGACTATGTGTCCTAGTTTTATTGTATTTCTTTTATTAGTCCCAAAAATTTTACACTAGAATGTTAAGGCTTTCTTTACACAGTATCATGTCATCTGCAAAAAAGTAAAGTTTGATTTCTTCCCTTTTTATTTTTGTAGGCCCTTCACTTTTCCCTTGCCTACTTATTTTACCTATAATTTCTACTACTGTGTTGAATAGGAGTGACGAAAGTCGATATGGCTGTTAATCCTGATATTTCAATTGTCACTGTATTAAGAAATGCCTCACAGATTGGGTGAGTATGTCTGAGCAGAGTCATGGAAGCACAGTCTTGGATACTACTTATGGTTCTTCCAGCACCATTCCCTTCCTTTGTTTTCTGGCAGACATAAATTGAGAGGCTTTGCTCCGCTTGCCCTTCTGCCATATTTCTGCCTTGGAGCCTATTAACCATGGATAGAATCTCCTAAACTATAAGCCAAAGAAAGCCCTCCCTCCTCCTTTACAGTGAGGGTGGTGGGTCTTTTGTCCAGCAAGGGGAGAGCTGACTAACACTATGGGCATCCTTGTTTTATTCTAGATCTTTTTCTCATTCAATATGCTACCTGTGAGTTTGTGTATACAGTCTTAGTTATGCTGAGGAATGTTTCTTCTACATCTGACTTACTGAGTTTTATTACAAAGGGATGTTGAATTTTATCAATGTTTTTCTCTGTACCTATTGAAATGATCATATGTATTTTGTGCTTAGTTTTTTTAAATGTAGTATAGCAGGGCTGGTGAGATGGCTCAGTGGTCTTAAGCACCTACTTAGAACAAGCTTAACAAAGCAGAGGGACCACGGTTCAATCCCCCAGCACCACATGCCAGCCAGCCCTGCTCCCTGGTGGGCTGAGCTGGCCACACACACATACATACACACAAATAAATAAATTAATTAATTAAAAAAATAAATGTAGTATATCAAATTTATTTATTTATTTTCTTTTTTTTTTTTTTGCGGAACCAGGGATTGAACTCAGGCGCTTGTGCTTGCCAGGGAAGCACTTATTCCATTGAGCCATCTCCCTGGCCCTTATATCAAATTTATTGATTTGCTTATGTTGAACTATCCCTGCATTTCTGGTATGAATCCCTTTTGATCATGGTGAATAATTATTATTATTTTTTTTTTGCGGAACCAGGGATTGAACTCAGGCCCTTGCACTTGCCAGGGAAGCGCTTATTCCACTCAGCCATCTCCCTGACCCCAAATGACGTTTTTAATGTGCTGTTGAATTTAGTTTACTGGTATTTTGTTGAGCTTTTTTTTGTATCTATGTTCATCATAGATATGGCCTATAATTTTCCTTTTGTTCTATATCTGGTTTTGGTATCAGAGCAATGCTGGATTCACAGGATGAGTTTGGAAGGATTCCTCTTTTATGCTTTTCAAAATACTTTAGAATTAGTATTAGTTCTTTAAATATTGAGTAGAATTCAGCAATGAAACCAGCAGGTATTGGGCTTTTCTTAATGAGGACTATTTAAAATTATTGATAAATCTCATTGCTTATTATTGATCTTCTCAGGTTTTCTATGTTTTCTGAATTTCAATTTTAGTAGTGTGTGTGGGTCCAGGAATTCGTCCATTTCTTCTTCTTTTTTTTTTTTCTTTTTCGTCCATTTCTTCTAAGCTTTCCAACTTGTTTGTGTGTTGTTCATAGTAGTTTCTTAGGATTCTCTATGTTTCTGTGGCATCAGTTGTAATGTAATTAGAGTTTCATTTCTGATTTTAAGACATTTTTCTTAATATACCTAAAGCCTTGTTGGTGTTATTTAAAAAAAAAAAATCTAACTCTTAGCTAGGTATAGTAAGTAGCTCATGCCTATAATTTCAGCACCCTGGAAGTAGGGGGTGGGGATAGATAGATAGATAGATAGATAGATAGATATGCTTATTTCTGCTCTGACCTACACAATTTCTTTTCTTTCACTAATTTTGGCATTCACTTTCCCTGTTTTTCTAGTTTCTTGTGAGGTTCTTCACTTGACTTCTTTATACTTCTTGTGGTGTGGGTGTTTTTGTTGGTAGGACCTTCCCTCTTAGAATTCCTTTTGTTGTATCCCATATTTTTTGGCACATTGTATTGACATTTTCATTTGTTTCAATAAAAACTTTTAGAATTTTCTTTTAATGTCTTTAATGACCCATTGGGTGTTTAGGAGTGTGTTGTTTAATTTCTACATTTTCACAAATTTCCAGAGTGCCTCTTCTTGATTTCTAGTTTCATTTCCTTGTCAGAAAAGATAGCACCTGATACGATTTTGAGTTTTTAAATTTGTTAAGACTTATTTCGTGGCCTAAAATAAGACTTAACCCTGGAAATGTAACACACGCAGTTGAAGAGAATGCGGATTCTGTAGCTGTTTGGTAAAATGTCTTAAAATGTCCTGACAAGTCTATTTGGTCTAGAGTAGAGTATAAATCTGACTTTTTAAAATTGATTTTCTATCCAGATAATCTGCCTGTAATGAAATAAAGACTAAATTTGCTATTACTGTTACATTACAGTCTGGCTTTCCCTTTAGATTGTTAATATTTATTTTATATATTAGGTGCTCTGCTACTGAGTACATATATATTTATACAACTGCATCTGCTGTTTTAACCCACTATCACTAGATACAATCTCTGTTTTTACCTTTGTATAGATTTTAACTTGAAGTCTATTTTATCTGCTAGAACTATAGCTACTCCTTTTCTGTTTTAGTTACAGTTCCATAGAAGATCTTCCTTCATCTGTTTACTTGTTGTCTCTGTGTGTCCTTACTGGTGAAGTGAGCCTCATGCAGGCAACATACAGCTAAAATTTGATTTTTATCCATTCTACCAATGGTCTCTCTCTCTCTCTCTCTCTCTCTCTCTCTCTCTCTCTCTCTCTCTCTCTCTTTTTTTTTTTTTTTTTTTGTCTTGAGACAATGTTTCACTATACATTTCAGGCTGGCCTAACTCACTTTGTAGCCCAGGCTGGCCTCAATTTTGCAGTGATTTTCTTGCCTCTATCCTTCCTGCCTAACTATCCTGAGGGCTGGGATTATAGGTATTCATTACCAAACTATGCTGTTGGTCTTTTCATTGGAGGTTTTAATCCATATATATTCAAGGTAACTATTCAAAGGAAGGAATTTACTACTGACATTTTATTGAGTCATTCCTCCATTTGGGTAGGCCCTTGTATATTTTTTTCCAACTTTTGCTATCTTTTTAGTATATCTATTATAGTTTATTGTGGTTACCATGGGACTTACTAAGCATATCTCTTGACTGGTAAAGACCTTCGGCCATCAAAGCTTGCTTTCAGGTTCTCTAGGAAGCTAGGCTCCTTACCTTTATTCTCAGTTGAAGTGGAGCAACTGGCTTCATTCCTCTATTTGGAAAGACCATTGGTTGTGCTCTGCTGTTAGGCTGAGCTCAAAGGTAGGCACTGTAATTGCAACTAATCCACTTGGGCCATAGGTGTGCTTCTTAGCATGATGGTGGCCTTATTCCTCCCTGGGTAGGTTCTGCAGGTGGTCTTTGAGGCCAGTAAGAATGCTGTCTAAACTCCCAGGTATAGCACAGCCAGTGCCTGTTAGTGGTTGTAATTTGCAGTTTTGACTATGGTCCCTAGTTGTATCCATTTATCTAAAAAAGCCTCCAGTTTCTTTCTTTATACCTAATAATAATTATATAAAAACACCATATCTTTTTAATCCATTCTTCAGTTGATGGGCATTTCTGTTGTTTCTAAGATTTATCTATGACAAATTGCACTGCTATAAACCTGGGTGCACATATATCACTATGGTATGATATTTTCAATTCTTGTGGAAAACTACCCAGAAGAAGAATACCCGGGTAGAACAGGACCTCTAATTCTAGGTTTCTGCGGATTCTCTATACTGATTTCCACAGAAGTTGAACAGTCTACATTCCCACCAAAAGTGGAGAAGGGTTCCTCTTTCCCCACAGCCTCACCAGCATGTTACTGGTTGATTTCTTTTTCTTTCTTTTCTTTTTTTTTTTTTTGTTGTTGTATCTTTTTTTTATTTTATTTTATTTTTTTATTTTATTTTATTTTATTTTTTTATTTTTCAACAAATAATACATTGCATATATTCTTCTTAGTGGTTAATTGCTGTACAAGATGCGGACTTGTGATCCTATTTACAAACACCATTAGAACAAATCATTCTATTCATTAACAGAATGTAACTATATATCTATCCCAACCACTTTGAATACACAGATACAAAATGGACATTCATCTGGTTGATTTCTTGATAATAATCATTCATTTTGAGGTGAGATGGATTCTCAGTGTTGTTTCAATTTGCATTTCTCAAATGAACAATGATGTTTAACATTTTTTCACATATTTACTTACCTCTTGTATTTCATCTGAGAAGTGTATATTCACCTCTGATGCTCATTTTTGGATTGGCTCTGAATTTTGGGGGCCTTATTATATTCTAGATAAAAGTCCTTTGTCTGAGGAACTAAACTTTCCCAATTTGTGGGTTTTCTTTTTACTCTGTTGGTGATTTCTTTTGATGTACAAAACATTTCAATAAGATGAGATCCCAGTTGCTAATTCTTTGATTTCCTGTGCAGCTAATTTTTTGTTCATGAACTCTCTGCCCATCTGTATGTCTTTAAGATTTCTATCTACTTTCTCCTCCAGGAGACTTGATGTTTCTGTTTTAAAATTTAGAACTTTGATCCATTTTAACTTTAGTGCATATTGATAGACATGGGTCTAGTTTTAGACTCAGGCATACGGAGAGCCAGTTTTTCCAGCACCATTTATTAAAGAGACTATCTTCCAGTGAATATGTTTTTCAAAGATAAGGTGGCTGAGTGTGTTTATAGTTGTGTCTGCAACTTCTAATCTGTTCCATTGATCCTCATCACTATTTTCCATTTTTTTTTTTTACCAATAACATATTGATTTTATTATGTAGCTTTGTAGTATAATTTCTTTTTTAAAAAAATACATAGCACTTTATTATCAGTACAGTGGTGAAAGACAGGTCTTCAAGGGGTGGGAACGGGTCCTGACAGCTGGGAGGTGGCTCCTACTTGCCAGTGGTGAGCAAGTACCACAGCACACAATGACTGAGTCTGTGCAGGAACATCTTAGAGCTGTAGCACTCTTTGTTGACTGGCTTGGAATTCATCTTGTCCTTGCTGCTCTTGGGGACCTCAGTCCACATCTCTTACATGTTCTCCAGCACCATGTTACAGTGCCTGTCAAAGGCCTTCTTCACCCGCCCTAGGAGTTTCTTGTTGTTGTGGCAGTTGATGAGCACCTGGGTGTTGTTCTTGACTGACTGAGTCAGCACACAGAATGGACCCGTGTTAAGTTCCTCCTCCTCCCAGTTCTGCAGCTCCTCTGGGGTTATCTTACTCTTGATCTTGTTGAGGAGGCTCATGGTGGTAGTTGAAACCTCTGGGTTACTCTTGTCCCTGCATTGCTTTGGTCTCACAAGAAAGAAGAGAGGCCTATAGTATGATTTCAAGTCAGAGGTTGTGATGCCTCTTGTTTGCTTTTGTTGCACAGGATTGCTTTTGTTATTCTAGGTCTCTTCTGGTTCCAGATGAATTTTAGGACTGTTTTCTCTACATCTGTGAGGTATACTAATGACATTTTGATCAGGGTTGCATTGAATCTGTATAACAGTTTTGGTAGTATGGACATTTTCACAATGTTGGCTCTTCTTATCCGTGAGCAAGGTGTATCTTTCAATTTTCTGAAATCTTTTTTATTTTTAAAAAACTTTTTATGTATTTAGCATAGGGTCTTGCTATGCAGCTCAGACTTGCAGTGATTCTCCTGTTTTCAGCCTTCCCAGCACTGGGATCACAAGCATGTGCCACCATGCCCAGTCTCAGTAGCCGGCCTGGGGGCAGGGCTGGTGCAGTATCTGGTCCTGGGGATTGAACCCTTGTCCCAGCACTTGTCTAAGAAGGTGCTTAGTCCACTGAGCTATCTCACCAGCCCCTGAAATCCTCTTTGATCTCTTTTAGTGTACTGTAATTTTCACTGTGTAGTACTTTTGCTTCCTTTCTTGAATTGATTCCTAAGTATTTAATGTTTTGGATGCTATATAGTGTGTTTGTTGTTTGGGTACAGGAATGCTATGAGTTTTGACTGTTGACTTTATCCAGCTATGCAACTACATTTGGTTATTAAATATAGGCATCTTTTGGTGGACTTTTCAGGGTCTTTTACATAAAGCATCACGTCATCTGCAAATAATGACATTTAATTTCTTCCTTTATTATCCCTTTTCCTTTTATTTCTCTATCTTGTCTAATTGCCCTGGTTAATGTTTCCAATAACATTAACTGTGGAGTGTTGACTGTGGATGTCTTTGTCATTATTTTTTTTTTGTATATAATCTTAAGAACCAAGAGAAATTTACTTACAAAGCTTTTTACCTGGTCAGGAGTTGAGAATCAAGAAACAACACATCGAGTAACAATTAACTAAGACCCGCCTTGTAGTCTTTTAAGTCATTTCATACAAAGGGAACACCAGAGCAGCTCCTGATTCTCAGGCTAGCCAGATGTTCTTTGAGTGTCCTGCCACTGACCAGGACACACATTTAACCAGAGGGATCTGGGCAAGGAGCATCGTGCTACTTGCAGCCCCATTTGAGTCTCAGCCTCCAGCTTCCTAGGCCCTGTCCACCTTATACAGATGCTTCACAGCTGTGGATGACGTGTCAGCTTTTTTCTCTTTTTCTCCTCACTTTTCCTTTTCTCCTTCTCTGGTGACTCCTTTTTCTCCTCTACTATCTGCTCCTTTCTCTACCTTCTCTTCTTCTTCTTCACCATCAGCTCCTTCTTTCCTCCATGCTCTCCTCCAAGGCTCCCTTCATGCCTTCTTTGTCACGAATGCTGATATAAACTGCTTTGTTATAGACTTTTCAGTTCCGAACAATTTTCATGGCAAAAAACTGTATCCTGGGTGCTTAGGAGCTGAGTGTGAGTGAGGTGTACCTGCTGAGGCCCCTGAGATCCTGAGACGTGAATATTTTAAAAATGACCACGCCAAATAAGACACCTCCTGGTACTGACCCTAAGCAGTTGGAAAGAACTGGAACAGTAAGGGAAATTGGGTCACAAGCTGTTTGGTCACTCTCATCTTGCAAACCAGAAGAAAAACAACAGTGAAGACATTATGTATTTATGCCGACTACAAGTCTGATGAAAGCTACACACCAAGCAAGATCTCAGTCAGAGTAGGAAATAATTTTCATAATCTTCAAGAAATTCGGCAACTTGAATTGGTGGAACCAAGTGGCTGGATTCATGTTCCCTTAACGATAATCATAAGAAGCCAACTCACACATTCATGATACAGATTGCTGTTCTAGTCAATCACCAAAATGGAAGAGACACCCACATGAGACAGATTAAAATATACACACCAGTGGAAGAGAGCTCTATTGGTAAATTTCCTAGGTGTACAACTATTGATTTTATGATGTATCGTTCAATAAGGTGATTTAAGATGGAGTAAAAATGATTAAGCATGTTGTTTTGACATACATATAGATATAGCCCCGTGTATATCTATTGAAAAAAATTAGTTATTTTGCACTTTTATATATGTTTAAAAGTATTTTACTTGGATAAATAAATCAGTTTTGGTTAAAAAACCAACTGTATTCTGGGGGCAAAGACTGTATTTTCCTCTGTGCAGTCCTGAGAACAATCCAGCTGCAACAAAGTACCATAGTTGTAGTCTTCTACAGCATCGCCAAACTTCAGGCAGAATGGCCTCCACTTCTCTTTAGCTGATTCTGATCTGAGTTCTTCTGGGTCCAACACATCTACCTTGAGCGTCTCAAAATGGTCCTGGAATTCAGAGTAGATCTGATCATCCACGCTTTCAGGACTGTGGGTTGACTGACGAAATCAGCTTATAATGCACCTCAGCACGCTGCACTGCTCTCACAGCCCAGCCTTCTCAGTATCTCCATCACTGCCATAGACTCTGCTGGGAGAGAGCGAGCACTTGCCAGACACCACCTCCCTGGAAACTGGCTCATCTGTGAAACAGGTTCCCTCCATGTCTTTGTCATGTTCTTGATTTTACAGTGAAAGCTTTCAGCTTTTGTTCATTTAGAATGATGTTAGATATTGGCTTTTCCTAGATGGCTTTTATCAGTCTGAGGCAAAGACCAGCCATTCTTATTTTCTTCAGGGATTTTACCATGAATGAGTGTTGGATTTTATCAAAAGCATTTTGCATCTATTGAGATGATCATGTGACTTTTGTCTTTGGTTCTGTTGATTTGCTTATATTGAACCATCCCTGCATTGCTGGGATGAATCCTACTTGGTCATGATGTATAATCTTCTTGATGATTTGATGCATTGCTAGCCTTTTATCAAGTATAATTGCATTTACTTTTATTAGGAAGATTGGTATGTAGCTTCCTTTTTTTGGTTGGGTCTTTCTCTGGTTTTGGTATCAATGTAATGCTTGTCTCCAGGAATTAATTAAAGAGAATTGCTTTCCTTTTGATTTCATTAAAGAGTTTGAGAAGTATTGATGATAAATCTCCTCTAAATTTTTTGTAGAATTCACCTGTGAATCTATCAGGACCTGCACGTTGTTAGTAAGTTTTTATTTACATTTTTAATTTCACTGACTGATGCTGGATTACTCAGGATTTTTATATTTTCCTTACTCAGCTTTGATAATTCACATGTAGCTAGCAATCTGTCTATTTCTTATGTTTTCCATCATATGAGAGTAAAGATTTTTAAGGTACGTATAAATTATCTTCTGAATTTTTGTAGAACCTATAGTGATTTTACTGTTTTCATTCCTTGTTGCATGAATTTGAGTTTTTCTTTTCTTTTTTTTATAAGGTTGATTGGGGCTTATCAATTCTCTCTCTCTCTCTCTCTCTCTCTCTCTCTCTCTCTCTCTCTCTCT
>NW_004524878.1:952254-954120 GCF_000260255.1 Octodon degus
TATTTGGTCAACCCCCTCTTTTTTTTTTTAATCTCTTTTGATTATTCTTGGTTTGAAGTTCATATTGTCTGCAAACAGGTTAATTACCTCTGCTTTTGGGGGGTTCCTATGCACGGAGTATTGTTTTCCATCATTGACTTTTAGTCTATGAATTTCCTTTTGAGCTAAATGTATTTCTTGCACACAAAATATTATTGGATTTTGTCTCTTTTTATGTATTTAAAAAGAGGGTCTACAGGGTCTACAATGTCTACAGGGTCTCACTGTGTAGATCAGACTCATAGTGACTCTCCTGTTTTCAGCCTCCCAATGCTGGGATTATAGGTGCAAGCCACCGTGCCCAGTCTCATTGGTTGTCTCAGCATGCCCCGGGGGTGGGAAATGGAAGGTATGCCCAGGATGGAACTCTGGTCCCTGCATCTGCCTAAGCAGGAGCTTTAGTCCGCTGAACTATCTGGCCAACCCAAGGATTTTGTTTCTTGAACCACCCTGCCAATCTGTTTCTTTTGATTGGTGAATTGAGGCCATTTACATTAATGGATATCATTGACATATTTTGACTTTTCTTGTCATGTTATTTTTTTAGCTGTTGATTCCCTACCTTTCCTGTCTGTTTAATTGCTTGCTATATTTCTATTGTTGTTTTGGAATTTTGGTCATTTTTGTCTCTTTCTAGAGTATCTTTTGTTACTCTTTCTAGGGTTGGTCTGGTGATTAAGAATTTCTTCAGTTTTTCTTTGTTGTGGAAGTATTTTATCTCTCAACTAATTTTGAAAGACAGTTTTATAGGTACATTAATCTGGGTTGGAAGTTGTTTTCTCTCCATACCTAAAACACTTCACTCTAAATTCTTCTTTACTTGATGGTTTGTGTTAAGAAATTTGCCATGATTCTGATGGGCTTTCTTTTATAGGTGATCTATTCCTTTTCTTTAACAGCTTTTAATGTTATGTTCTTATGATGAATTTCTAAGATATTAATTATTATATGTCTGGGTGTAGATTTATATTGGTTGTGGCTAACTGGAGTTCTATATTCCAAATTAGGTGTATGTCAGATTCTACTCTCAGGCTTGGGAAATTTGCTGCTATTACTTCTGCAAATAATCTTTTTATGTCATTTGTGTTGATTTCTTGCTTTTTCATTCAGTCTTATATTGTTTTTCTTTGCATCATCTTGAAGCTGCTGAATTTTTATTTCTTGGTTCTTTGTTATTTTTCAGAGCTCTTCCCTTGGTGATCACTAGCTACAATGCTGTCTTTAAGGTCTGAAAGTCTGTCTTCAGTTTTGTTCAATGGATTTTGTCAGCTTTTAATGGAATTTTTAATTTCCTGGATATGTCTTTGAACCTGTTTCATGTATTCAAACTCTTTCCTATATTTTTCATTCAAAGTTTTCATCATTTTTCTATACTCCTCTATTTTATTTTATCTATATCTTCTTCAGATATGATGAGCAATTCGTTCCCTATGATTATTTCTTTTTTTTTCACAGCACAAAAACCTAATTACGTTTATTAGATACTAAAGTTTGAAATTACTTGTTCTGTGTATTTTATTTATTTTTTTAGCTTCATACTAGACTTTATTGAGAAAAGTTAGTGTAAAACACATTCATAAGATTTAAATAAGACAGCAAAATTATAACTTGTAGTATAGTAATCGCTACAGTAATCACAAATAAGGTAAAAGACTAAATTACTGCCTAAGCAAAAACTACTGTCAGGCTTCAGCTGCAAGCCCAACAGAGGAAACACTGTAATCATTAGAGTGAGCCCAGTGATAAAATTTGCCTTTGGAGCTGGAAGAAAAAGCAAGTTCTGGCTATGGCATCACCACAGCCTAACCCCAGAAGAGCAACTTTAGT
>NW_004524878.1:955430-956733 GCF_000260255.1 Octodon degus
GCTTGTCCTACTTCTGACATCAAAGTCTTCTGTCTCAAAGTCCGAGTCATCCAGTTCCTCAGGGGTCCTTATCATCAACACTGCTTTTCTGATGTCCCAGATGCCATCATACACAAGGCGGGAGGCATCAATAAACTCATTCTCATCCATGGGCTGTGCAGGATCTGAGCTGAGGACTTCCACAGCTGCTTCCACTTGTTCAGTGAAATGGGGCGTGACTGTGTTGGAAAGCAGCTTGGTAGCCTCCAGAACTTTCTCTGTGTAGACCCCTGGCTCATAGTTGTCCATCTCTGAGGTCACTACGTGCATGACTCGGGCTGCCCGGCCTCGAACTGCCCCAGCTGTGCGATCTAGCCCATCCATGTCTTTCTCTTGGAGAGCAATAACACATTTGTTCACATCTTCCAGAATGTGATTCTCTGAGACAGCCAAGAAGTCATCAATGGAAGTAATATCATCAACAGCATCCGTGAGAACACGGACTTGTTTTTCCCACTGTTCTTTAAAAAGATCCATATTCTCTTGAGCCAATTTACTCTGAGGTTTGGCTGCTAAAGCCAATGCAGCATTGATAACCTGAGGACAGAGGGCTTCTAACTGGCTTGCAGACATTCGAACAAGCTTTACACCTTCTTCATTGTTTGAGATGGAACAGGCCAAGTTGGCAACCTCAATCAGTTTGTTGGCATGTTCACAAAAAACTTGGGCATATTCTTTAACTTCTTTCTCATTTCCATTGTTTGCAGCTTCAATCAGTACTAAAAGTGGAACATTGGTTTCCAGGAAAGAATCTGAAATGTGGTCCATGACAGCTTTGCAGAGCTGTCTACGTAAATCCCTGGTCTTCTTTGTCATTTTATCTATTGCAGAATTCAGTGATCACTTCTTTCTTTACGTCCAGCATTGCCCATATACTCTGAGAGTAGGTCCTGCAGAGCTTGGCGGACAGCATTACACTCTGCCACAATTCGCTCACGTCGGTCATCACGTGTGCAGGACGAGTCAGCCATGAGTGCAGCACCACTAATGATACTTTCCAGGCACTCCTCCAGGGAAGGTCTAAAGCGCTCCTCACTGAAGCTCAAAGGGTCTACAATGATTTATCAAAATTATTGAGAGCATATGCCAGTTCTCCTCCTCCTCCACCCTGGTGCTGGGAAGCATCATCTGACGCAGTTGCTTGGGCAGCATTGGAAATACCCGTGACTGCCTGCTGCAGCTGCTTGTATATCAGGTCCCGGTTGGCCTTATAGGCTGCAACATCAGGGTGCTGTAAGCATGCCTGAGATGCAGTATAGAGGAT
>NW_004524878.1:957809-962794 GCF_000260255.1 Octodon degus
ATACAGATGAATGTCCATTTTGTATCTGTGCATTCAAAGTGGTTAGGATAGATATATAGTTACATTCTCCTATGATTATTTCTTTTGTTATCTGAGAGATTATTTCTGATCTCATGTCTTCTGTAGCCTGATGGAGTTGTTTCCTTACTTCAGTTGCTATCATTTCAGAAATATCAGGTGTGAGACTCAGTTTCTTCTGTTGATGTTTCCTGGGCTTGTTTTGGGTAGGATGAAGGTCTGAGATTCCCTTTTGCTTTTTTGTTTTAACATTTTTTTTTACTTAAATTTTTTTTAATTTTGTTTCCTGTAGTGATCCTTGTGTGTTTTGGCAGGAGGTAGATGTATCACTAACATCGCAGCCTTTCCAGGAATAGTCTGTACTTCAGGAGTATCTTCTGTGTCTAGGAGATTCTTGGTTTGTGTCTTTCCCAAGTTCCTACACTCCCAATTAACTGCCAGTGGGATGTTGTTCTCTATTCAGCTCAGTTCCCAGTCTTTTGGTGTACGGTTGTGATGAGGTTATTACCCCAGAGCTTCCCAAGAGAGAACAACTGACTGCAATAGACAGCACATTCTAGCTACAGTAATGCAATTAATAATAAGCACAGTTTAGAACCTGACAAACTGTAGTAACTGTTGATATTGTACTTTAGACCACAGGAGCACATCTTCTAGCTCTATAACAGAACTGAGCATAAAGTAGGAGTCTGTATGTAAAGTTTCTCTCTTGGAGCAGATTCACCCTGGGTTCCTCCGGACAATACCGTTGCCACATCCTGGGCACTTCCCATGCTGGCTGCCCAACCCACAGTGGAGGAATACAGTCAGGCGCCAGGGTTCCTCCAGAGGCTTCACGCGTGGCAGAGGGGTGGTGAGTGGGGTTCTCCCTCCCGTGAAGCTCACTGAAGCTCAACAGGGCTCAGTGTGGCCCAACCATGGGGGGACCTGGGGGCGAGGGCAGAGTTTCTCCCCCGTGGGGTTCCTGGGGCTCATCAAGGCTCAGTGTGGCTCAAGAAATATATTTTTTAAAGGAACAAAACTTTTCAGAAGAATTTCCCAACTGTGCAAAGCATTCCTTCCAAGATATCACAGACCCAACCCAAGCAAGGCATAGTTCCTTCAAGAACAATGAAAAATTCCTATTCACCTTGCAGGAATTTCCACTGTAGCATTTACAGCAAGCAGCCTTAAAAGCCTCCTTGAATAGTGAGAGTGGAAGTTTGCTCTACCTTTTCCTTGCTAGTAAGCCCTGATGGTGGACAACATTCTTCTTGTTACTAAAAATCTATATTCTGAAGTTTTCAGCCGATGTTACTGAAATTTTTCTTTACTTTTTTTTTTTTTTTTGGCAAAACAAGGGATTGAACTCAGGACCTTGTGCTTGCCAGGTAAGTGCTTATTCTACTGAGCCATCTCCCCAGCCCTGAAATTTTTCTATTCTTAAACTTTCAATCCAGTGGTTATAGTTTTAGCATCCCTAGGCCAATCAAATTTGAACTGTCCTGTTTCCTAGCTGTAACCAAGAGCAGCATAAGTCACATAACTTGTGACTTGCAGGAAGTCTGGGAGGATGAGGAAGGTGTAACAGAGCAATGGAAGACTTCTGGTTCGCAGTGGTATTTTGTCAGATATGATAATCCAGGACTACAAAAAGTTTGCATGTGCAAGCATTTTTGTGTGTACATATGTATATCCATATATACATACTTGTGTAAAATGCATATGGTACATTTAATATACATGTATATATGTATGTATATGCATATATGCATATGCTTATATACATGTATGTTGGCAAATCTATAACAGAAAATCTTCCAACTATGTTCAAAAGAACTGCAAACATGAAGTTTTAGGATACCGCTTTTAAGGAAAATATAAAATACACACCACTAAGAAATATAGGAGTTGTCACCAGACTGGATTATAAGAACGGAATTCAGTAAGTTCATGCTGTGTTATGGTAAAAGCACAATTATTTCAAAATACATAAATCATTACGTACAGCTTATTATCTAGACATTTACTACCTAGTGATGAAATAGTTCTCACACAGTAAATCAGAATTAGCCCACAGATCGCCAGGTCCCCTTCTGTGTATTGCTGACAAGGTGCACAGCCGTGCCGTGCTGTGCTGGGTCTGGTTCAGGGTGGGGCGCCCTGTCACTGCCTCTGCATACTCTGCCTCTCTCCTGGCTGCAGGAGATGGAAAAAGAGCAACTCCTCGCAAGCAGTCTCGAGGTGAACAAAGCCCGCTGGCAAGACACACGTGTCCAACAAAAGCTGAAACATTTTTCATTAAATTGCAGGACATAAGGAGGAAAAAATATTTTAAAAATTCCTACAAACAGAAAACATTGAGGTGCACTCGTTTGGGCAACTTTACCAGAATATTCAGTTCACAGACCACAATCTAAGGCAAATACTAATAAAAATGTTAATAAATTATAGTTATCAAAAACAAAATCATACTCAGATCTAGTAAAGTCAAATGGTAAACCTATATAAAGAGTTTTGATTAGCACAACATTAGAAATAATTAGGTAATGCAATAATTATGTTTTTTTAGGTAACATATAAAGCAATTCCAAATTGTATAGCCTGGTAGAATACAGAACTTACTCATTTGGAGCCATGGGCCAAATCTGGCATGCCATCTGTTTATGTTTTTTTTTTAAAGTTTAGTTGGAACATAGTCACGCTTATTTGTGGTCTGTGGCAATCTTTACACTATGCCATCAGGATTGAGTAGTTACAAAAAAGATCATTAGGGCCCACAATACCTAAAATATTTACTACAGATTAAGTATCCTTTAGGGATGTCCAGCTTGTAATTGTCTCCTTACAAAAAAATTCACACCCCTGTTATCTATAACTGATTTTAAACATGAAACGTTTGCCATGATGCTAAATTATGACAGCCTATGAGCCAGAAAGAACTTTACTTGCTTCTACGATGCAAGTCCTTTGTATCAAATTAACAACAACAACAACAAGAGCTGCCCAAAGTGCTTCCAATGTTATAAAGGGTATTTTACAGTCTGGATAAATGAAACAATGGTTCTTCCTACTTGTTTGGCTGGTTTTTCCTCCTTTTCATCTGAAGTGCTATTGACAGCAGGGACATTTCTGTGTTGTCGGTAATATTCCAACTTTTCTTTATGGGACTGATTATTCTTCTCCTCTTTCTTGTTTTCCTCATCACTTTCTGGGTTATTTTTCCATTCTTTCATCATTTCTAATACATTTGTTGGTCTCACTGAAGAAAGCGTATTGCCCTGTGTTAACAATAAATTTCAGTGTTATAAATGGCTTAGATAAATAATAATCTATTTTTTCAAATTCAGTGATAGACATATGGAAAATTACAGTGTTGAATAAATACAAGACTGATGCTCACTGAAGTATATTCCGTGTCCTGACATGGGTCACACCTCTGGCACAACATCACTTACAACATGTTAAAGTCCAGAGGGGAAATATTCACTTATAAAAGAACTACACAGCATACTTTCATAAAAGACAATGCATTGAGTGATATCCTGGAAGCCAAAGATCCTGTATAGTGTTTCTCTTAAAAGTGATAGGACTGCCTGCTTAGCTAAACACAGTGACCAGGGTTCAATGCCTGCACCGCATGCCGTGCCAGCCCTATGCCCTGGGTGTGCTGGGCCAGTGACCTAGTCCAGGCATGGTGGTCTGCGCTGGGAAGACTGAAAACAGGCGGATAGCTATGAGTCCGAGCTGCCTAGTGAGACCCAGTACCAAATATACAAACAAGATTTTTCTTTTAAATACTGATAGGGAGGGACTGGGGAGATAGCTCGGTGGTCAAGGGCCTGCTTGGCAAGCACAAGGGACCAAAGTTTGATCCTGGTACCATATGCCATGTTGGCCATGGAACCGGGGTGCACAGTGCTCACCACCAAAACCAGGCATGTGGTGCATGCCTGTAATCCTAGTGTGGGGGAGGCTGAGACAGGAGGATCACTACGAGCTGAGCTGTGTAGCAAGACCCTGTATCAAATAAATAAATGATTAAAAAAATTTTAAAAAGAGATGCGGGCTGGAAAATAGAAGTTGCCCCAAGACTAGGGGATCTAATGTTAAGAGCAAGTCCTTTACAACACCAAAATGTCTAGGTGGAAAACTTTAAATTCAGTTGATTAGTTAACTACTCTGTCTAAGAATGTCAGTATTTGATTTCCAAAGCCCTTGTCCAGCACTGTTAGATATAATGTGGTCATCTGATTATAATTGACCCAATGTATTATTCTTATACCAGATATTGCAAATACTATATCAGACCAAATTTAAGTATTTTACATTAATCTAATTTTTCAAATGTGTCATCTTATTTTATATTCCAAGAAATACTGTATATGAATACAGCCCAAATTGTTCCTGCATGGCTAGTATGTCTTAAATATTATTTTGTTTCCATTCCAGCTTATTACAGCAAATTTAGGAAAGAAGTCTTGATCATATTTAAATTAAAATGAAGTTCAAGTGTAGGCACTGCAACAGAACAATTCTAAATTAATCTTATATGTAGAGAGATTGGTGGTAAGCACAAACGATGCAGAAATCTATGGGACAGTGAGATACTCATCATGTTCCCAATTCCTACTTTGGTAGTTACAAAAACAAAGAGCTGGAGCATCTTTTCGCTTGGGTTCCTGAGTAAGGATGAAATGAGATGGAACCCAGTCTTTCTCACAACCAATTTATAGTGCAAGGTACTATGATACTGAGATTTGGGGGTCATTTGTTACCAGAGTACACTCTAATTTATCCTGACATACATACCAAAGCAAATGCTTATGTTCTGTAAGTTGCCTCTAACCTTAGTAATGAGTTAACTCTGCAATTATCATGCTCCACAAAATTATTACTACTACTACTGCTAAAAATAAACCAAAATTACATATATAATTAATTTTATTGAAAAAGAGATAGCAATGAGACAGTTTTAAAACAGTTTA
>NW_004524878.1:963168-970460 GCF_000260255.1 Octodon degus
TAACTAACACTGCATAAAGCTGCTAGCACTAGGTCAAACAGGTATGTATGATCTGAGACCAATCCTGTTAATCCTCTCAAAGCTTGTTGGTCATTGGACATTGGGTATCTGTTGTTCACCTCACACACACATAACTAACTAGGTATGCAGTTGAGGTGCCTCCTTAACTCCTAGGGAGTTGATGGACAAAGCTGAAAGTGGAGCAAAGAAATAAAAATGATAATGCTAGAAGTGAAATTTAATCAAAGGTACCAAGAATACCAGAAGAAAAATAGTTGCTTGTGGGAATACTGACAATGCTGCTATTAAAGAGTCTAGATGTGTAGTGCAAGAGGATTAATAGAGGAACACTGGTCAATATAAGTGAAGAAAGGTTGTTCTAGAAAGGATGAGGATGCTTTGGAGGAAGTGGTAAGGTGTTAAAAGAACATTCAGAAGGGCCAGCCAAATAGCTCAGGAGATTAATGCAAGCAGGTGCACAGGCCAGGGGTTCAATTCCTGGGCCTGCCATGCCGGCCCCACCCCCAGGGTGTGCTGAGAAGGCAAATGAGACTGGATGTGGTGGCACACACCTGTAATCCCAGCTCTTGGGAGGCTGTAAACAGGCAGATCCCTGTAAGTCTGAGCTAGTAGTGAGACCCTGAACACCCTGTAGACCCTTCCCTAAAAATACACATACAGAAAAAGAACATTTAGAAATACTCTGTGACATTAAAAATGAAAATGCTGGAAGCTGATCCAAACTTATAAAGCAGTATAAAAACTTGCCAAGGCATAAAACTGACACTTCTTCTACATGATAAGTTATATGACAAGAACAAATCAGGCACTATTTACACTAATCTTGATACCTTTTTTTTTTTTTTTACAAAAAAATAAAATTTAATTCATGTTTCTGATATTCTATATTATGGTATACTATTTACATTTGTTTCACTTTACAATATATATTTACAACCAACAATTTTTAGCATAGATTTTCCCACTGATTGTTAAGATCATTTTGCCAGTTTCAGCCTGCATTATCATATTTCCATCCTGCAATACCATGCAAAGCGAGGGTTGCCTGTGTCACGTGGAATCTTCATCTATAACAATCCTTCAAATTCTCAACCATATATACATATAAAGTGCCTCAGAGTTAGCAATTTAACACTATGTGGTTAAACTACAATGCCTTTGGACTCAGAGAAATTGCCCTATTTCTCCTTTCAAAGAAATTGTGAAAAAGCAAAGGATCTAAGTTAGGAGTATGATCATCACAAAACGCTCTACTATTTGGAAATTTGTCCCCTTTATTCACTTGTGATATCAAGTCTAGATCTGGTTCTCTGTAGTATTGAGTTCCTGCTTTCCTTGTCTAAAATCCTTTAATATACCACCAACTTCTTGTTTGCTAGATGCTAAAAGAAGAATTGCACTAGATACTTGGGATAACCAAAATAAGTGGCCAACAGCAATGTGTCTTGCAATTTTTAGTTCAGTAGAAATTATAAATTAACCAACCAACCAAACAAACATAGAGTAAAATTGTTTGGGAAATCACTGGGGTGATATGGCACTTAACCATTAAAACACTATCCTTTAATCTCACTTTGTTGGCTACAGTAGTAGTATGGTAATCTGAGGTGGTCACAAGTAGACACTCTGACTTTTTTAAAATTAATTTTATTGAGAAACAAATAGCAATGAGACAGTTTCAAAACTGATTAGTAGGACAGTTACAATAATAAAGGCATTGCATATTGTCTTCATAGTAGTTATTCATAGCACAAGATGCAGACATGATATCCTGTTCAAACACTATTAATATAATCTTTCTTCTTATTGAATTAAGAGAAAGTAGCTGTATATCTATCCTATTTTGTATATACATATACAAAATGGTCCTTCATTTGTATCACCTTTTTTCATTTAGTTTTGTCAGAGATGGGTATTCCATTACCATCTAAATTTTTTTTTTTTTTTTTTAACAAGCTATGGCAGGTTTTATTCATGAAAAATTCTGCTTGGTTTATTTTTCACCGGTCTGTTCTGGCATGCTTCTAATGATATCAGAATCACCTGGATCAATGATTGCCAGTGTGCATACTCTGTAGTACTTTCCACATGCTGTGCCCAGTTCAATATTATTGCCGCTGTGGTGGTGGACACCAGTTTTGGCCAACATAGCATAGTACTCTATTTCAGATTTCCTCAAGGCTGGGCAGTTGTTGGCAAGGATGACCAATTTCGCTTTGCCCTGTCTGATCATCTTCAGCGTCTGCTTGTACCCCATCACGTACTTTCCACTTTTCATAACAAGTTGGAGCCTAGAGTTGATGGACTCCAGAGATTTTTTCGTCTTTTTTGCGGCCACCATCTTCCTGTCTTAGGTGCGGACGGCCCTCAACCAGGAGCAGCAGCCAAGATGGCCGGGGAACCAGCACCATCTAAATATTGTAGGTGTGTGAATTCAGCAAAATAATCCAATATAGTCCAGTAGCCCATAATAGTAGTGGGTTATCTCTAGGACTGGCAGTGTCAGAAGTTGTTGACTTGAGCCTTTTATAGCTCAGCATATTAATATGGCTTCACTTTTATACCTCGTTTTTATACTTTTCTGCTGGATGGCGAAGACTAAGATAAATCAAGACTTACATAACAAGAAATGTAACTTTTGTATCTGCCAAGGTCAGTCAAATCCCCTCAGGACTTAACCTGAAATCCTGTACTGCACTTTGTAGATCCTTTGTCAGTGTCAGCCATGTGGATGTGTCACAGCCACTGCTTGGCCAATGTGCTCTCTGTGAAAGCCTGAGAGAATGTCTTCTCTCCATGTGACTCTGCTTAGGCACACTATACATCATTGATCACTTTCCTCTGTGGTCCCATAATCTCCTTGAACTCTGATTTTTAATTAATACATTTGGACTTATTTTATGAACAGATACCTGAGACAATTTTATTTTGAAAAATTAGAAAAACCACTCATGGAGAAACATTGGTCAAATGGTAAGATTTGGATTTAATTCCTTAGTAGACAGGCTCCACAAATGCAGACCCGATCATACTTCTTCTAATAGTAATTTGACTTTTTTTTTTCCAAACCAAATTGGTAGGACAGCTTCAATAATTAACACATTGCATACATTCTTCCTAGTGGTTAATCGCTGTACAAGATGCAGACATGATATCCTATTTACAAACACCATTAGAACAAATCACTCTATTCATTAAGAGAATGTAACTATATATCTATCCTAACCACTTTGAATACACAGATACAAAATGGACATTCATCTGTATCCTCATTTTTTGTTAAATTCCATCATTTAAATATTATAGGTGTGTAAACTAATAATTTGACTTTTAAAGAGACTTTCTATCAGTGTTTTGTAAAAATACACATTTAATGAGGACTTTTAATGATTGAATGTATGAGTTGGAGTGAGAAGGCGTGAAACAAAATAAGCAAATTTAAAGGAAACATTCTGGATCTTTATCTTATAGTCATCTACTACTTTTGTAAAGAGCTAAAATATTTTACTTTGTAATATTACCAGGAGCAAATTTTTCAACAAAAAGAGAACATTTTTTGTGAAAACATATAAAAGGATACTCAACTTCACAAAGTAAAATCCAGACAATGAGGTGCCAATTTTCATATAACAGGTGGATGTAAATTTAAGTTTGATCACTCCATGTGTTCATATGGGTGTGAGGAAACAAACACTTTATTTACTAGCTACTTAAGAAAGAAAGGATTAGCAATAATTTATTAAAACACACAATCCAGGTTCTGTCTGACAAGTAATTCTATTCTTCTGAATTTATCATATACATAATGCTTATACAGTATGAAAATGTATATTTATAAGACCATTAATTTAAACATTCCATATTCATAGAGGGCTATTTACAAAACAATACTGTATCTGTAGTTTGGGATAAAATGTTGCTTAAAAAAATAAGCCTGAGCCGACCAGATAGCTCAGCAGTCTAAAGCACCTGCTTAGGCAGAGCATAGAGACTGGTGTTCAATCCTGGCATCACATGCCGTGTTGACCCTGCCCCCGGGGCATACTGAGTCCAGCGATTGAGACTGGGTGTGGTGGCACACGCCTGTAATCCCAGAGTTTGGGAGGCTGAAAACAGGAAGATCACCAGGAGTGCGATCTGTGTAGTGAGACCCTGTAGACCCTGTACTAAATACATTAAAAAAGCCAATCTTTCCTGCACATTAGGTGAAAAAAATAGTCTATATAATGTGAACCTATTTGTGTAAAATGTATACATAAAACTGTACAGAATGTATTTGAAAAGATATGCAAGGTATTTATAGATTATCTTTAGAGAGAAAGTGCAAAAAACATTTTTCTTGTTTTGTTTACCATTTATATCATTTACCATGCATAGTGTCAACTATCACCTTTATCAGATTAATGATAGTTACAGTAAGAAAAGATATAATGTAAATTTCAGACAAAAAACCAGAAAGCACTCAGGGAAATTACCAAGCATGTCCTGATGACAAGCCCAAAGCAGCAGCATGTGCAGGGAGCAGCCACCACGAACACAATCCACTGCACTGGGGCCATTTCTAAGTTTTTCCTAACAAAGTCAGCCCAGTGATTTTCTTCCTGCAAGTGCAGCAACAGTGTGAAAGATAAGCTTAGGGTTGACACTCCTATTCTCGGGAGGAAAGAGCCTAAGAAATTAAATTACCTTATTCCGCAAGTACATTTCCAACTGCCTGCCAAAAAATTTCTAGTTACGAGATGTCTCTGAGCTTTCAAACTCAATAAATTTCAAAGTAGTATTCGTCAAACTGGAGTAAGCGAACAGCTGGCTGTACAAAATCTGTACACCCAGATTTTCCAAGGGAAGTGTGGGTGGAGATAGTTTGCAGGGACTCAACCTCAAGACCCTCGATTTCCTTCATCTGCTTGAGCAAGGTTTTGCAGTAATTCTTTCTATATTATTTTTAAAGTAAGCTTTTCCACTTCACAATAAGATAAACAAATAAACAAAAAAGCCACAGCTCTCAGTTACCTGGAATCTTACTTAAATGTTTAAAGAAAAACATCTGGAACACCAACACAATACTTTAGAAGTGAGATTATTTATTTCTTTGCTTGCAACAGAATAGAAAAAAAACTTTCAGATGGTGAAGTGTTAAAATCACTTTTCATGATTTTTTTTTTTTTGGCAGAACCAGGGATTGAACTCAGACCCTTGTGCTTGCCAGGGAAGCACTTATTCTACTGAGCCATCTCCCCAGCCTTCATGATTGATTTCATCATAGAAATTTAAATATCTCTCATTGAAACTCAGATGCACAGGAACTGAACTGATATCCTCGCCACCTCATAGTTTTATCATTAATCTATGCAAATATTTAACACTTATTTATTTGTAATTTAATAAACACCTATAAAATAACCGCAAAACTAGAAAACACACAGTTGTTGCACTCATTTATCTGGTACAATGATTTTTCTCCCCTTGTGTCTTCCTGCCTTCTATCACCTAAAGTAACTACTGTTCAAGGCCTTGTTATTTTATTTCCCTTGCTTCCTTTTTATATTTTTATTATATTTATAATTATTCAAAAAGAGGGCTCGAGAGAGAGCTCGGTGGCATAAGCACCTGTCTGGTAAATGGAAGATCATGAGTTCAATTGTTGGTAAGAAAGAAAGTGGGGGCTAGGGAGATGGCTCAGGGGAATAAGTGCTTCCCTGGCAAGTGCAAGGAAGAAAGGTTTCTTTAAGGGTTTTAACTTCATAAAATGAGCATCATGCCTTGGTACTTTTGTCGTTCAAAACTGCATTACTACTGGACTCTTTTAGAATATTTTGCTGAGTTTACACACCTATAATATTCAAATAACGGAACTTAACCAAAAAAGGGGATACAGATGAATGTCCATTTTGTATCTGTGTATTCAAAGTGGTTAGGATAGATATACAGTTACATTCTCTTAATGAATAGAGGGATTTGTTTTAATGGTGTTTGTAAATAGGATATCATGTCCGCATCTTGTACAGCAATTAACCACTAGGAAGAATGTATGCAATGTGTTAATTATTGAAACTGTCCTACCAATTTGATTTGAAACTGTCTCATTGCTATTTGTTTCTCAATAAAATTATGAAAAAAACTGCATTGCTATAGCCATGACAGAAGAAAAAGTGAACCTAATGCCTATGTCACAATAGCCATAAAAATTAATTCATGAATGTAACAAATATTTGAATTTGAAAACATAAAAATCTTCTAAAGGGAAGCATAGAAAATGGCCTTCATTATCTTGGGAACTATCTTTTATTTTAAAGACAATAAAAATAATAAAAAAATTATAAATGATACAGAATGTCAAAAAATAAGATGACAGAAATTCAACAATGGTTGTTGTATTGCATATTGTTGTCTTCAAATTACTCAGATTATCAGATATAAGCGTGTGAAATTGGTCAAAAAATTAAGCATTAACTGTTCCTTTCAACAAACCAATAGAAACTAGTAATGTAATTATGTTAGCTATCTTGTTACCTTGGGAAATTTTGTTTTTTAATTTTATGTATTTGGTACAAGGTCTCACTAAGCAGCTTGGACTCATGGTGAGCCTCCTGTTTCAGCCTCCCCAGCACTGGGATTACAGGAGTGCGCCATCACACCCAGACACGGTCAGTGGCTCAAAGCACCCGAGGGTGGAGCTGGCACAGCGTGGGGTACCAGGGATCGAAGCTGGGACCCTACGCTTGCCTAAGCAGGTGCTTAGTCTGCTGAGCTATCTCACCAGTGCTGGGAACTTTTAAAGGGAGCAGAAATGTTCTCTATATTGCTCCGGGTGATGGCTACCAAAGGTACT
This sequence comes from Octodon degus, assembly GCF_000260255.1. Lineage (NCBI taxonomy): Eukaryota > Metazoa > Chordata > Mammalia > Rodentia > Octodontidae > Octodon > Octodon degus. Next base: position 970,022 of record NW_004524878.1, read on the forward strand.
CACAAAAAAATTCATCACACTAAATACTTCAAGTCTGTGTATTTTAGAGTAGGTAAATTACATCTTCACAAAGCTACAATTAATTTTAAAACATTTCAGAGTTTTGCAGGTATTAACATAATCATGTTCACTGCTATATAATACTCTACTGTTAGACTATTCTAAAATTTACTCAATCTCCACTCAGAAAGAAGTTGAGTTGATTCTGGGGTTTTGCTCCTTTATATACTTCTACAAATTGAGTACCCCTAATCCAGAAGCCCAAACCCCAACAAACTCCAAAGTCTGAAGCTTTCTGAGAGTCAACATGATGCTATAAGTAGAAAATTTCATACTTGATCTCATGTGACAAGTTACAGTCAAGCTTCATGTACACTAAAAATATTATAAAGTTACCTTTATTATATATATGGTGTGGTTATACATATATATATATGAT
>NW_004524878.1:970560-978106 GCF_000260255.1 Octodon degus
GGTCTCCACCTTCGCCTTAGGCACTGTCTCCTGGCAGGGGTGCGGCCCCTTCAGCCTTCACAGGGACTCCAGCTTCCAGCATGGCCCCTTCGACCTCCCTGCACACCCAGTGGTCTTCCATCGTGGACGCCTCAGCCTCCTGATGCAGACTCTTGTGGGGCGTCGCCATGGGCTACCAGCCTTCAGCTGGACCCTTGGGATCGCTGAGGTACCCGCAGATCTTTTGCACTCTTCTCCTTCGACTGCAGGCTGCCATCGAAGGCCAGTCTCATACATTTCTGCGTCCTGCGTTGACTCTGATTCCAGCCCCAAAGCTCTCAGAAGCACAGCCTGATATGGTGTATATTTCTTCCCCGTGACATGGCCGTTCATCCCATCACCTCTTTCTTTTTTTATATATATATATTTTTGACATACACACACACACACACACACACATATATATATACTATGGTTATGATAAATATAAGGTACAGATTTCATGTTTAGATTTCCCATCCCCAAGTTATTTTATTACATATATACAATTCTAAAATCTGAGGAAAAATCACAAATCTGAAACATCTGTACTCAAGTGTTTCAGATAAAGGATACTCTACTTGTATTAACTTTGTATCTGTTTTATGATGTGCATGTGCAAGAAGTGAAGCTGGGAGTGGTGGCCACACCTTTCATCTTAGCACTCAGCAGACTGAGGCAGGAGTTCAAGTCCAGCCTGAGAAATTTAGACACTTAGCAAGATCCTGTCTCAATATTATAAGTAGATAAGCAGATAGGTGATAGATACATAAACAGATAGATACAGGCAGAGGATGTAGCTCAGTGCAAAGAGGCCACGGTTTGAGTCCAGCCTGGGTGACTTAGTGAGAACCTGTCTCAAAATTATAAGTAAATAAAGAAGTAAGTGAATGAGTAACTAAGAAAGAGAAAAGGAGGGAGGTAGGGAGGAAGAGAGACAGAGAGGAAGTGAGGGAGGGAGGGAGAGAAGGGGGGAGAGAGAATGAGAGGGAGAGCAAGAGTGAGAGAGAACAAGAGCACATGAGTGAGCAAGCAAGACAGTGAGTGAGAGAGAGCGAGCGAGAAGAAAGAGAGAGAGAGAGAGAGAAGAGCAAGAGTGAGAGAGAACAAGAGCACATGAGTGAGCAAGCAAGACAGTGAGTGAGAGAGAGCGAGCGAGAAGAAAGAGAGAGAGAGAGAGAGAGAGAGAGAGAGAGAGAGAGAGAGAGAGGGCTGAGGCTGTACCTTAGTATGAAGGCCTAACGCTCAACCCCCAGCACTAAAAAAGAAAAATAAAAAATAAGAGCTCCTATTTGATGTATTCTTGACAGTAAAATTTCTTGGTTGTAGAGTGTGATTATTAGCATTGCAAGATAATGCCAAATCCTTTTCCAAAAGTACTTGCCCCATTTGTACTCTCACCAGGAATAACCAGGAAATATTTCTTATCTCCATCAGTCCAACATCTGGTACTGTCAAATGACTACTTTTGTTTTAATTCACTGCAATCTTGATTTGTATGTCCCTGATCCTTAACGAGGTCAAACATCTTATCATATGTTCATTGGCTAAATGTTTGTCCTCTTTCGTGAAATATCTACTCCTATCTTTGCCCATTTTTAAACTAGGTTGTTTGTCCTCCCTGTATTTATAAGAGTTATATAAATTTTATTGTATTACTCCCTTTTTGATTACTTGTATTTTTGTTGTTTTATAAATACAAATTCTCAAAATGAATATGGCAAAGTTAACCTATCATTTATTTTGTTAATACCTCTAGCATCTTATCAATGAAATCATTTCCTACTTATCACAGAAAATATTCACCATTATTTTCCACTGAACGTTACAATATTTTATTATGTCTATGATGCCCCTGGAATTGATTTTTGTCTATCATATGAGATAGGAATTCAGGTTAATTTTTCCATATGGATAACCATTTATTCCAGCTGCATTTATTGAATAGATTCTTCTTTTCCCCTGATCTTCCATATCATCGCTGTCATAAAAGTTCCAGATATGCACTGATGTGTCTGTACTTTCTATCTTATTCTTTTGGCCAACTTGCTTACTAACACCATTACCTTCCTCTGCTCATTAGCATAGCTTCACAATTCTTAATACCAGTGCAGCAAGACCTTCAGAAATATCTTGGCTATTTTTGACCCTTTACTCTTCCATATATATTATATGATCAGAGAAGTTTGTGCTGTTTGATTAGATTTGCATTAATGTATACAACAATATGGGAAAATATATATTAAGTCCTCTGATCCATGATTTTAGCATATCCTTAAATTTATTTAAAATGCTTTTTGATAAAATCTTATAACTTCCACTGTTAATTTGCTATTCTTGATTTGAAAATCTGTAACATGTGCACTTTTGTATGTTGCTCTTTTTCCTTTCTTTTTTTGTGTTTTTTGGTAGAACAGGGAGTGAACTAAGGTCCTTGCGCTGAGGGAAGTGCTTATTCCATTGATCCCTTGTTGCTCCCTGGCCCCTTGTTGCTCTGTTTCTGTCTTTGTTTCTGCTATTTATTCTTGATTTTGTTTGTTTTTACTCTTCAAAACGAAATGAAATGAAATTTTATAGAAAGAAAATTTTTTATAACTTTCCCCCAAAGTAGTTGTACAAATTTTATGTTGTATTTCTTCCTAGATTTATACATTCTTTGATACTATTTTACATGGTGGCTTCATTTCTATTATCATATTTTGCTATCTGCTAGCAAATGAAATACAATTGATTTCTGTATATTAATCTTAAGTCTAATTATCAGCCTTTGCTATTTTTAATAATTTATCTGAAGATTACTATAAGTAAAAAGTTTTATTTCTGCTTCTCAAATCTCACATCTTAAATTTCTTTTTCTTATTTAACTTGACTAAGATTAACAGTGACAGGAGAAATATTGGAAACTGACTTACTTGACTATTCTTTCTTTCAAAGGAAATGCTCCTTACATTTCCTGTTCATAATATTTGAAGTAACCTTTTACCAAAAAGTTTCTTTCTTTGATTTATAATTATGAATTAATTTAGTTTTATTATAGGTTGTTTCCTTTGAAACTATCATATGTCTTTTCTTTTTTAAAATGTATTTAGAGCAATAAAACAATGATGGAAAGGACAGTGAGATAGCCCAGCAGACTAAATGTCTGCTCAGGTAAGTGCAGCAACCAGCGTCAGTCCCTGGTACCACATGTCACACTGGTTCTGACCTGGGCATGCTGAGCCAGCCTGGAGACAGCCGGCCACAGAGACCAGACATGGTGGCACACGCCTGTAATCCCAGTGCTGGAAGGCTGAAAACAGGAGGATCACTACGAGTCTGAGCTGCATAGTGAGACCCTGTATCATATATATTTAAAAAAGATAGAAATATTGAACGTACAATATAGGAAAGAATTAGAATGCATGAAACAGATTCAAATAGATATCCGGAAATTAAGAATTCCATTGAAAGCTAGCAAAACTGCTTGAATGAAACTGAAGATAGACTTTCAGACCTTGAATACAGTGGTGCAACTAATGAATGGGAAAAGCAAGATCTTTTAAAACTAACAAGGAACCCAAAAAACAATTCAAATTTGCTAATATTTTGTTTAAGGTTTTATACCTACATTAGTATCTTAAATAGTGGTCCTTTATCGTAATGTTTTACTTTAGTTCTATTATATTACATTATATAGAGCATTGTTGGCACTTTTCATTGCTGGGACAAATACTTGACCCAACAACTTAAAGAAAGGAGAGGTTTATGAGGAGAGCCAGAGCGCGAGCAAACCCTTCTAGGTGACACCTCCAGGGCCTGCCTACTCCAACCAGGCCCCATTTGCCAGTGGTTCACTCAGCCACTAAACTTACCAGTGGATGTGTTCACTGGTGAGTATTACATCTCGAAAGTCCAATCACCTTCCAAAAGTTCTGCATTTGAATACAGGAGAAATCGAGGGACCATCTAGTTCTAAACCATCTAGTTAACATAGTGCCCCAATCCTCAAAAGCCTCATTCACATTAATTATGCAAAATGCACTTAGTCCATATCTAAGAGTTACCAAGGTTTTAATAGTTCTAGGATTACTGAAAAGTCCAAGCCCAAAGTCTCCTTTGAGACTCAAGAAAAGTTTTTAGCTGTTAGTCCCTATAAAAATAAAAAGGAACATTTTAAACATACAAAGGGGCTGACCAAATAGCTCAGTGGATTAAAGCTCCTGCAAGCAGGTGCAGGGGCTGGGGTTTGATCCCAGGCCTGCCATGCTGGCCTTGCCCCTGGGGTGTGCTGAGATGGCAATTGAGACTGGGCGTGGTGGCATGTGGCTGTAATCCCAGCTCTTGGGAGGCTGTAACAGGCAGATCACTATGAGTCCGATCTAGTAGTGAGACTCTGAACATCCTGTAGACCCTTCCCTAAAATACAAAAACAAAACAAAACAAAACAAAAAACATATAAAGGCACAGGACAGACATTCCTATTCCAAAAGGGATAGATTGGAATGGGATCAAACCCAGGTGAAACCTAGCATGGCAAACATCAACTTCAGTAGCCTCATGTCCAGCACCTGGAGCAAGCTGTGGTTAGGTGTTAACTCCAAAGGGCTGTTGAAGCACTTCTGGTTGAAGCTTTCACAGCCTGTCTTGTAGGATAACTTTGCTCACTGCATGTATCTTTCCTCAGATATTCCATATTCCATATATCCACATTCCTGAGATCGCTACTGTGTGTTTTGCTTCGCTTTTACAATTCTATGCATTGTGCATTCAGAGGCACATTGCCTAAGTTCCCAGGCCTTCTGAAGTCTGGGTGGAAGCCTTTCTAATCCTACAACACTTGCATTCTGCATGCCTATTAAACTTGCACCATATAGATGATACCAGGGTCTGGTACCAGCTTCAGCCATAGCTGGATCCTCTTGGATCCATGGCTGCTGATGCTTCTCAGAGCCTGGATGTCTGAGCAATGAAAATGAATTCTCTACTTAGTATCTCCAAACCTTGTATCTCCAAACAGAGTCAAGTGAATCCCAAGGAATCGATGCCCTAGGCAGCTCTTCTCATTAAGTAGGCTCCAGCTTTCTCAAATGAAACCTTTAGTGTTTCACCCTGGAGTGCTTCAGGTTTCTCAGATGACCACAAGATATCTTTTCTATTGTCCTGATGCAAAGTATCTGGCTTCTTTTTAATGTGAATTATTTAGCAACACTCTCTCTTCTCCTCAAACTTTGCAGACACTTCCTTATAGCAAAGCTGAAGCTTTTTAAATGGGCTTTTTGGTCTTAATTATCACTATAAATCTAAAATGTAGCAAGCAGTACTTGAGTTTCAACCTGAACATTGGGCTTTCTTGAAATTTCTCCCACCAAATTAGTCAATAACCCTTAACCTCAGCCTCCTATACAATATCAGGACATTAATAAAATGTAGACAAAATTTCTGCAGAGCATAACACACAATCATGAGCCCTACTGCCAAGAGTTCTTGTTCTCAAATGAATCCTAGTCAACCTGGTGTTTACTGCTTGTATTTCTCTCTGCATTCTGTTCTCCTGCATTGTGATCAGAATCTTCATTGTTCATTGCTTGCAGCACTCTAGGGCTTCTGTATTCAGTGTCTCCAAACCTTAGTATAACGTAAGAGATGTCGATTTAGATTCATTCTTTAGCACATAGATAGCCTGTTTTCCCAGAAACATTTGTTAAAGAGGCTACATTTTCTCCAGAGCAGGTATTATTATACAGTTGGCAAAAATCAGAGAGCTGAATGTGCCTGGAGTTGTTTCTGCATTCATCATTCTGTTCTACTGATAGGCATGTCTGTACCATACTGTTTTTTCACTTTAGCTTTGTAATACAACTGGAAGTCCAGATTTTACTGTCTCCTGCTTTGCTGTTATTTCTCTGGATTGTTACTGATATTCTGTGTGTCTTCTTGTTCCATATGCATTTTAGAATTCTTTTTTTTAGTTCTATGAAAAATTGCATTGGTACTTTTATTAGGAACACAGAATGACTTTCCATTTTTTGATGTGCTCTTCAATTTCATTTTTTCAGACTTTAATGTTCATTGTAGCAGTCGTTTACTCCATTGGTGTTATGGTTTGTGTCTACATGCTTCCTCAAAGCCTCATGCAAGCACGAGGGAACTTTTTGGAGGTGGCTGAACTATGATTATTCTACGATTGTAAGACTTGGCATGGTGGCATGCGCCTGTAATCTCAGTTCTTTGGAGGTTGTAAATAGGCAGATCACTACAAGTCTGATCTAGTAGTGAGACCCTGAGCACCCTGTAGGCTCTTCTTAAAATAAAAAAAAAAAAAAAGAAAGAAAGAAAGAAAAAGGATTATAGGTATGAGTTCTACATATGTCCTAGGGCAGGTAGCCTGCATACAATGTAAGACAGAGTCTTCTCTCCCTCTCTTCCCTTGGTAGCTTTTGCTGTCTTTCACCATCACTCTGAATGGCTGGCCCTGTGCCATGTGCCACCCTGCCTTGGAGCCAGCTGATTATGGACTGAAACCTCCATAAATTGAGTTAAATAAACCCTTTCTCTTTAACTTTGGGTGTTGGGTATTTTGTCTCAGCAACGAGAAATGTCACTAAGACACTTGGTTAGGTTAATTCCTCGGTATTAATTTTTTAATATTATGAATTTCATTCACTTTCTTATTTATTTATTTATTTATTTATGGTACTGGGGATTAAACTCAGGACTCTGTGCCTGCCAGGCAAGCATTTACTCTACTGAGCTATCTCCCCACCCCCACCCCATTTATTTTTCAGTGAGTTCACTGCTTCTGTACAGTAATGCTACCATATTTTTTTTGTGTTTTGTATTTTGCCCTTTCATTGAATTTGTTCTAAGTCATCTTGTAGAGGATTTTGGATCTTCTGTGCAAAGGATAATACAAATAAGGACAGTTTAACTTCTTCCTGTTCAAATTCCTTTTATCTATTTTCCAATTGCTCTGGTTAAAGTGAGTACCATATTGAACAGAAGTGGTGAGAGTGAATATTTCTCTCTTGTTCTTGATCTTAGAGGCATTTAATGTTTCAGTTTTTCCATGTTTAATAAGATGTTGGCAGTGGATTTTTCCAGAATGGCTTTTGTCAGTTTAAAATAGGGTGACACCTCCATGACCCATCCAGATACCCCAAAAGTGTGCTGCCCTAAGTAGCTTCTCCAAAGCTAATCAATTTCACAATTAATCTTTCATAGTATCAACGCCCACTCATATCACTTACAAGGGATAGAAGGATAAAAGAAAATTCACAAAGCCAGCTGTGATCATAGCCCTTTGCCAAAACTACCACCAAAAGAGGCAAATATATTCATAAGCAAGGTCCAAAGCAAAATATCTCTCATATGCTTTTTCAGCTTACTTTGCCACTGTACTCCTACATATATTTTATGGACCTACAAAAATAAAGCAATAACTAGTTTCTCAGTATACTTCTTTTTGGGGCTGGGAAGATGGCTCAGTGGAATAAGCACTTCCCTGGCAAGTGCAAGGGCCTGAGTTCAATCCCTGGTTCCACTAAAAAAT
>NW_004524878.1:978206-987731 GCF_000260255.1 Octodon degus
TATATATATCTTTTTATTTTTGTGGCTGGCTCAGCCCACCATGGGGGCAGGACTGGTGCAGCATGTGGTGCTGGGGATCAAACCGCAGTCCATGCGCACTTGCCTAAGCTTGCCTAAGAAGGCACTTTAGATAGGTGAGCTATCTCACTGACTCCTCATATTTTGCTTTATTTAAACTTTTCTGGTATTTTTCAATCTAGATTTATCCTCCTTTTTACCTTAACTCCAACATTAATTTGCTTAGTTCCTTTTATAGATCACATATTATTTCTTTGTCCATTTTTATTTTAAAGAAAAAAACCTCCACAACATTTCAAGACAAGACAACAGGAGAGTAAGAATGGTTAATAGATTGTATATTGTTATGTTTAAATTACTTGCTCAGGGTATAATATATCAGCATTTATTGAATATCAAAACAATATTAGAATCATTTTTAATGCTCTAAAAGAAATTCATAGTACAAATATCTTAACTCATTTTCTTTATCCCCTCCTTCTTTTATCATTTTCCCCATCTCAGTGTCTTTTTCCTTTTGAACAGTCTCTTCCTGTTTTACAATATCTGTTGAACATTTTGGATCTTAGTCACTTTTTCGGCTCACACTAGGGAAGCTATATTATGTTTGCATATGTGAATATGGTTTATTTCACTTATAAATATGGTGGCAAGCTGCACCTATTTACCTATAAAAGTCTTTAATCTTATCCTTTAAGGATAAGTAGTATAAAAGATCACATCTTTTTTATCCATTCCTTAGTTGATGGGCATTTGGGTTGTTTCCAAGATCTAGCTATTACAAAGTATGCCACTATAAACATGGGTGCACATATTTCACCGTGGTGCAATTTTTAATTCTTCTGGGAAAAATACCCAGAAGATGACTTAACTGGATCAAATGGGACCTTCAATTCTAGTTTTTTGAGGAATCTCCACCCTGATTTCCACAATAGCTGCACCAATCTGCACTCCCACCAACAGTAGAGAAGGGTACCTTTTGTCTCACAGCCCCTCCAGCATTTCTTATCGGTGTATTTCTTGATATAGACATTCTTTCTGGGGTAAGATACAATCTTTTTTTTATTATTATTTTTTAGGGAAGAGTCTACAGAGTGTTCAGGGTCTCACTATTAGATCAGACTCATAGTAATCCACCTGTTTACAGCCTCCCAAGAGCTGGAATTACAGGCTTGCACCACCACACCCAGTCTCAATTGCCATCTCAGTGCACCCTGGGGGTCTGAGGAGCGAACCCCCGGCCCCTGTGCCTGCTTGCAGGTGCTTTAATCTGCTGAGCTATTTGGCCAGCCCTCAGATACCATCTAAGTGTTGTTTTAATTTGCATCTTTTGAATAACTAGTTATGTTAAACATTTTCCATATATTTATTTACTGTTTGTTATTTCTTCACCTCATAAGTATGTATTCATCTCAGATGCTAACTTTTGGATTGAGTCTTTACATTTGGGAGGTCTGATAATTTTAAATTCTTTATTTGTTCTCTGAAGGAATCCTGTGTCTGAGTAACAGCTGTCAAACATTTTTTCCTACTTTGTGGGTTGTCTCTTCACTCTGTTGGTGGATTTTCTTGCTATTCAAAAGCTTGTTAATAAGATGGTGTTCCAGTTGTTGATTCTTTTGACAGTTCCCATGTGATTGAGATTTGACTCAAAGTGTTTGCCTACAATAATGTCTTTAAGAGTTTCACCTACTCTATCCTCCATAAGATTTAATGTTTTGTTTTAATATTTAGACTTTTGACACATTCCAAATTTAGTTTAGTGCATGGTGAAAGACATGGGTCTAATTTTAATCTTTGGTATGTGCAGAGCCAGCTTTTCTGGTACCATTTATTGAAGAGGCTATCTTTCCTCCAGCGAATATGTTTGGCACCTTTGTTAAAGGTAAGAAGGCTGAATATGTGTGGAGTAGTTTCTATATCTTCTAATCTGTTTCACTGATTATCAGGTCTAGTTTTTTTGCCAGTAATATGCTGTATTTATTTTATTTTATTTTTTAAATCCTAACTTATTTTATGTCAGAATAACTCTGATATCAAAATCAAAGCTATTACACAAAAAGAAAATTACAGCTTAATCTCTCTTGTGAAAAATCAATAAATACAAATTTAATGAAATAGTAGTACAGCTCTACAAGCAATATATAAAGAGAACAATGTGTCAAGTGCAGTTTCTCTCAAGCACACAAAGTTAGCTTGAAAAAATCAAAATATTTCTTCATATTAGCAGAATAAAGGTAAAAAAGCATATGGTGACATTTTAGCAGATTCAGAAAAAACATTGATGACATTCAACACTCATCCACAAAAAATGTTATAAGGAGTCAGATAGAATTAGATTTTCAAAAATGTTTAATAAGTACATTGAAAGATGATATATAAGTGGGAAGTATTTTTCTTGTTATAGCTCTGCTTTACTGTCCTGAATTACAAGCTCTTTTCTGACAAGGACTTCTTGGCACCTGAATAACATGCTTTTCAATAGTAATATGCTGTTTTTATCGCAGTAGTTTTATCATATAATTTCAAATCAGAGATTGTGATGCTCCCTGCCTTTCCTTGGTTGCCCAGAATTGTCTTTGGTATTCTGGGTCTCTTCTGATTTCAAATGAATTTTAGGATTGTTTTTTCTAATTATGTGAGGTATTGGAATTGTGATCAGAATTGCATTAAATATATGTAACAGTTTTTGAAGTTTGGCCATTTTCACAATATTGGTTCTTTTTAAATCAACATCAAGGGATATTGTTCCACTTTTTAAAAAATCTTATTCAATCTTCTTTTTAAGATTACTGTACTTTTTAAAATAGAATTCTTTTACATCCTGTGTTAGATAGGATATTAGCTAGGTATTTCATTTTGGGAGCTGCTACTATGAAAGGTATTGTTTTCCTAATCTCTCTCAGTAAGTTTATTATTCATGTACAGGAAGGTTATTAATTTTTAAGAGCTGACATTGTATCTAGCTATGTTACTGAATTTGTTTCTTATATCTATCAGTTCTTTGGTGGAGTTTTTGGGTCTTCTATGCACAGTATCATGTCATCTTCAAATAATGATAATTTAACTTCATCCTTTCCTATCATTATTCCTTGTATATCTTTCTCTTGTCTAATTGCTCTGAATAATGTTTCCAGGACTATACTGAATATGCATGCTGAGAGGAGGACCCTTTGCCTTGTTCCTGATTTTAGACTGAAAGTTTCAATTTTCATCCATTTAGTATTATACTGGCTGTTGGTTTTTCACAGATGGCTTCTATCAGATTGAGATAAAGATTACCTATTCCAACTTTCTGTAGGACTTTGTCAAACACTTATTCTGCATCTATAAAGATGATCACGAGTGAGTGTGACGACCCGGGCCGCGGGGTCCTGAATAGACCCAGAGCGCAGGCCCAGCGAGTGAGTGAGACGACCCAGGCCGCGGGATCCTGAATAGACCCAGAGCGCAGGCCCAGCACGGAACCCTTCAGCAGAACTCCCTGCAAAGAGGCTAGAGGCAAGACCCACCCAGCTGATTCAGGAGCAGAACATCTCGACGGAGTGATACAAATGGTTCAGCTCTAACGGCTGTAGCAGAAAGAAGTGGAGCACAGCAGCCAGATCCAAGCAACACCCACCTGGAGGAATCTGAACTTCGTAGATCTGGACCTGGTGCTAAGGTAATAACTCTATCTAAGCTCTACACCAAAGGTCAGAAGACAGGTATACAAAATGACAAAGAGAAGGAACAAAATGCAGTCTCAGGCCCTGAGTCCACCCAGTACAAATGCAGAAGACACTAGCACTGAGGAAACTGGAAATCACACGCCAGATATCTCTGAAATTATAGCGTTGACAGTAAAGAATCAACTGCAGAAAGGTATAGAAGAAATCAGATCAGAAATAATTTCTGAACTAAAAAATGTATTGGTAACTGTAATCAAAGAAGTACTAAGTACTTCTAAAGAATACACTGATAAAAAAAATAGAGGAGAATATAAAAATGATGGAACCCCTGAATAAACAATTTAGGAAAGAAATAGAATCTATGAAACAGGTTCAAAGTGATATACAGGAAATTAAAACCTCAATCACAAGCTGGCAAAACCGTTTGCGTGAAAGTGAAAATAGACTTTCTGACCTGAAAGACACCATTGCAGCTAGTGAAAAAGTAAGAAAAGATCTCTTTAAAGACGATCACATATGGTTTTTGTCCTTCACTCTGTTAATATGTTGTATTATATTTATTGATTTACATACGTTGAATCATCCATGTAAAGGGAATAATTCTGCTTAGTCATGGTGTATATTCTTGATGATTTGCTGCATTCTGTTTGCCAATATCTTATTGAGGATTTTTGTGTCAATATTCATTAAGGAGATTGGCGTGTCATCTTCTTAGTTGGGTCTTGGACTGGTTTTAGCATCAGGGTAATGCTTGCTTCAGGAAATGAATTCAGGAGTACTGCATCTTTTTTAAATTTCATTAAAGAGTTTGAGAAGTAGTTGTATTACATCTTCTCTAAATTTCTTACATGAATGAACTCATCAGGGACTGGGCTTTTCTTTGTTGGTAGGTTTCAAATTACATCTTTCAATTGAATTTGTTCATTTCTTCTGCATTTTCCATCTTATTAGAATACAAGTTTTCAAAGTAAGTATAGATGATCTTCTGGATTTTTGAAGGGTCCATTGTGAGTTCACCATTTTCATTCATAATTGTGTAGACCTGAGTTTTTGTTTTATTTTATATGTTTGGATAAGGGTTTGTCAATTTTATTTAATCTTTCAAAGAACAAACTCTTCAATTCATTGATTCTTTGTATTGTTCTTTTAGTCTGCAATGCATTAATTTCTGCTCTGAACTTCATAATCTCCTCCCTCATTATGAGCTTTTGGTTTAGCCTGGTCTTCTTTTTCCAGAAGTTTGAGGTTTACCATTAAGTTGTTTATTTGCACTTGCTCTGTTTTCCTGATATGGACTTATATATTCTTTGCTATAAATTTCCCTCTTAGAACTTCTTCCATTGTGTTTCATAAATTCTGATATGTTGTATTGTCATTATTATTTAATCATATAATCGGTCTAATTTCTTCTTTAATTTCATATGTGGCCCATTGGTTGTTCAGGAGATTGTTAAGTTGTATATTTTTGTGAAATGCTTGTGCTTCTTTTCATTCTTTGCCTTTTCTTTCTTTTTTTAAATGTATTTGGTACAAAGTCTCACTACACAGCTCAAACTCTTAGTGATCCTCCTCTTTGCAACCTCCTCAGCACTGGTATTACAGGGGTGTACTACCACACCCTGTCTTAGCACCCTGGGGCAGGGCAGGCACTGCATGTGGTGCAGGGGATTGAATCGTGGTCCCTGTGCTTGCCTAAGCAGGTGCTTAATCTGCTGAGTTATCTCACCAGCCCTGCTTGTGCTTTCTTTTGCTATTGATTTGCAATTTCATTGAACTATGGTTTGATAATATTCATGGGATAATTTCAAATTCTTTACATTTACTTATGCATTTTCTATAAGCTAGCATGTGCTATATTTTGGGGGAACATCCTATGTGCAGCTGAGGAGGATACTGTATTCTAGTGTGGGGTTGGACACTCTCTAGACATTTACTAAGTGATGTGTTCAAACATTTATTGTGGTTAAGTATGTAGTTCAACCTCACAGTGCCTTCTCAGCAAGGAAGAGGACCTCAATTAAATTCCTGGTACCAAGTATATGGTTAGATTTCTAAATTTTTATGTAAAAATATGTAATTGTTTATTCCTATTTTTAATTTTTTTATGTTTTTCTTAACATTCTGTAGGGATTTAAAGTTTAACATATCAATACTTGATGGAAAATATCTGTTCTATGCTATGTCTAAGATGTTTATTATTCAGACAGATAGTGAGGTTAAGCTCAACTGCCTATCTTGTGGAGCAATAATATCATCAAGTTTCTCTTCTCAACTTAAGTTTGTAGATAAAAAATTAGAGAAAAAGAAGGGTTGCAAGGACATCCAACATTTTGGCCCTAACATTTCAAGGTCAATGAAGATTCAAGACACAAGAGAACCTAACATCCTGTAACATCCTGTAACTCAGTGGTGTCCTAAATTTTCTGATCAAGGAGATTATGGGGCCACAGAGGAAAGTGATCGATGATGTAGAGTGTGCCTAAGGAGAGTCACATGGAGAGAAAACATTCTCTTAGGCTTTCACCGAGAGCAAATTGGTCAAGCAATAGCCATGATTCATCCACATGGCTGACACTGACAAAGGATCTACAAACTGTGGTACAGGGTTTCAGGGTAAATCGTGAGGGTATTTGACTGACCTTGGCAGATACAAAAGTTACATTTTTTGTTATATAGGTCTTGCTCTATCTTGGTCTTAACCATCCAGCAGAAAAGTATAAAAATGAGATATAAAAAGTAAAGCCATATTAATATGCTGAGCTGTAAAAGGCTCAAGTCAACAACTTCTGACATTGCCAGTCCTACAGATAACCCACTACTATTATGCATTACTGGACTATGTTGAATTATTTTGCTGAATTCATGCACCTACAATATTTAAATGTCAATGGAATATCCATCTGTGACAAAACTAAACAAAAAAAGGGAATACAAATGAAGGACCATTTTGTATCTGTATATACAAAATAATTAGGATAGATATACAACTACTTTCTCTTAATTCAATGAATAGAAAGATTTGTACTAATAGTGTTTAGACAGGATATCATGTCTGCATCTTATACTATGAATAACCACTATGGAGACAACAAAATACAATGGATTACTATTGTAACTGTCCTACTAATTGGTTTTGAAACTGTCTCATTGCTATTTGTTTCTCAATAAAATTAACAAAAACCCACCAAGCTTGGTTCAGTTCTAATACTTCATTGTTGAATTTTGTTTAGTTGATCTGTCTTTTTGTGACAGTGAGCTATTGTGATCCCCCAATACAACTATATTAAGTACTTATTTGATTTTTCATGCCTGTTAATATTTGTTTTATATAGTTAGGTACACTCATATTTGTTGCATATATATTTATGATTGTTATTTCTCCCTCTTGCACTGTTCCTTTTACAAGGATATAGGGACTCTTCATCTCTCTTAATGAATTTAAGGTTGAAATTTATTTTGTCTGCAAACAAGAGTAGCTACCTCTGCTTTTTTCTGGGTTCCTGGCACACAGAGCATTGTTTCCCATCCTTTCACTGTCAGTTCATGAATTTTCTTAAATTAAATGTGCTTGTTGTATGCAGTATATTGTTGGATTTTGCTTCTTGATCCTTTACGCTAGCCTGTGTCTTTTGATTGGTGAATTGAGACCATTAATATAACTAATATGCACTGATCTATCCTTGCCGTGCTATTTTCCTGTTGGTTCCCCCCATTTTTCCCTCTCTCTGTTCAGTTGTTTGCCTTACTTGATAGCTTCCTTCTGTTGGGGTTCATAGAATTCTAGTCTTTATTATGTCTTTCTAGAAAGTCCTTCAAAAAATTTTGCAGTGCTGGTTTGGTTATCATAATTTTTTTCAGTTGTTGTTTGTCATGGAAGTGTCTTATTGCTCCATCAGTTTTGAAAGACAGATTCATGGCTTATATAAATCTGGGTTAAAGTTTATTTTTTTTTTTTAGAATTTGAAATACTTCACTCCAAGTTCTCTTTAACTTCAGGGTTTGTTCTGAGATATCAGTTGTGATTCTTATGGGTTTTCCTTTACAGTTGATTTATGTTCTTTCCTAACAGCTTTTAAGATTCTATTCTGTTGAATTTCTGGAATCTTGATTATGATATGCCTGGTTATAGATTTTTTTTATCATGACTAATTGGAGTTCTATATATTTCACTGATCAATATGTCAAATTGTATTTCCCTACTGGGCAAGTTTTCTGCCATATATAAAATTTGTGTTATCTCCTGTTTTTTCATTGACTCCAATCATTCTTGAGTTATTCTTATGTGTCTCATGCAGCAACTGCTCATTTCTGATGGTCCCTTGATAGCTTTAAGGAATTTTTTATGATTGCTAACCACAATCCTATTTTCTGTATCTGAGATTCTGTCCTCATATTAGCTTAATCTGCAGTGGATATTTTCAATGGGATTTTTATTCTCCTGGATATCTGCTTAAATCTGCCTTATGGGTTGTATTTCTTTCTTGTGCTTAGCATTCACGGATTCCATTATTTTCTTAAGCTTTTTTTTTTTTTTTTGGTCTGTATGTCCTCTAGAGTCACTAAGCATGGTTTTCATTGTGACACTATCTGTGAAATATCTAAGAAATTATTTCTAATTTGATATTCTGTACAGCCTCATTCAATTGCTTTGTTGTCATTATTTCACAAATGTCAGGTGGATGGCTTTCAGATTGTCCCACTTCATTATCTCCTGGGTGTGCCTTTGGTGAACTGGATGTCTGGGGATGTTTTTTGTTTGAGTGCCTTCTCATTTTTTTCTTTTTTAAGGTTAATTCCTTGGGTGATGCTTGTAAATTGCTTATGGTGGGTTGCTTTATTGCTAGTATTTAGAATCTTTAGGAAATGACTACTTCTCTGAGGAATCTTCCAGGTGTAACTGGTTTTTCATTTTGAGTCTTTTGCAAGATCCTACCTTTTCCATTCTTTTGGGATAAGAAGTTGCTGCCTGTTTGGCTCAGCCCCTGGTTCTTTGGCTCAGTGCTGCAGTACTTTCTATGCCCTTTAGTCAATCTCTGTCTTGGAATAATACAGGATGAATAGCTGTTTAGAACAATTATGTCACTTTTGGCTAAAGTAGCACCATTACCTATAACAGCAGCAACAATCACAGCCTAGAAAATAACAAACTGAGGTTATCACTAATTTGCCTCCTTTAACCATATGAACAAGATTTATAGTTATACAACAAAAACAAAACAGCACAAAATTATATGAGGTATGTAAGTCCTTAATATGTCAAATTTTCCTTTCAGTGGTTAAAATTTAAAAGGGGTTATGGAAAAATAGAGAGGTAGCAGAAGAGGAAGCACTTAAAAGTAAAACTGGAAGATGAAGGAGGATCATGCTAACTTTGGGAAACTGGTGTAGAAGACTAGAAGAAAGAGAGAAGGAAAAGATAAAAAAGAAGAACAAAATGGAATAACCTCAAAGAGGCTAGAAACCATGTTCATATTTCTCTGTGCATGCCAGCAGTAGCTTTTTGGTGAGGTAGTGGATAACTTCAGTGAGCTTGCACTTTCTGGCTAAGACCAGACTTATTTGGCCTGCAGCCATCAGCACACTTTCTGCAGGCCTGCACCCAGCTGGGAGCTGCTATGCTGCTATGGAACTTGAAGCTTCTTTGACTTCTGAGCTCAGCCAAGATAGTTCAGAGCTCCTCTCCAAGATGGCTCTTGTTCAGTTGCTCGGACTGAGCCCTCAGCACTTACCACTGGCTAGTGAAATTGTTCCCAAATGCTGTTGTCTTCCACTGCTGCTGTGTCTTTCTAGGTAGGCCTCCAGGTTCAGCAGCAGTCACTATATATATATATATATA
>NW_004524878.1:987831-998225 GCF_000260255.1 Octodon degus
ATATATATATATATGCAGAACCAGGGATTGAACTCAGACCCTTGAGCTTGCCAATTTCTGAGATAGGAAATTAGGGTGAGGCAAAGCTGGTTGGGGAAGTAGGAATAATTTATTAATTAGAAAATCCCACAACACATGTGTAGAAAACTTAACGAAGTACTGCACATGAACTTCTTGCAACAACCCAAATAGGTTTTCAATAGGAATGTATAGAGCTCACATCACCCACTCTAAGTAGAGGGTAATATAAAAGGATGCTCCACATTGTGTTTTTGCCCCGTGTTCTTTTTTGCATAGTGGCCCACTCCATACTGTAGTGTATATTTCTTTTCTTAATTTTATATGACCTAAACTTGTTCTTCAGGGCCTGCTTCTTTTCCCACATTTAATAAAAACTTGCTACCATTTGTACTTGTCTCGACTAACTCTTTGTTCAGGACATAAGGAACCTAGAAACCACCCCCAAACCCAGTAACACCTTCACCTTTAAGCACCTCTTATAATTCTCTAAGGAGAGTAAGAGTTCTTTTCCTAGAAATTTAGCATTACTACTGTACAGACATTCTTGTGGACTTATCACTCTCTGCCTATGTTTTAAACCTTTTACTAAGATATAGACAAGCTGTGTTACTGTGTCACACTGACCCTTGTCCTCCCATGGCACACAGTAGTTATTTAGTAAACATATGGTTGCATTTTTAGTGTACATAAGTAACAGAATATTGAATAAATCTTCAAGTGTTCTGGATAATAATGAGCTTTTTCCTAACAAAAGTTTTATTAAAAGCTTCATTAAACAGGGACTCCTGATACATACATACATATATATTATATTATATTATATTATATTATATTATATTATTTATATATCAGAATTTAATAGTAACATATAGTAAAATCAAAGTGAGATTCTTAACATATTTAGGATGAACATATAAAGAAGGGAAACAATAATGGTCAACAATTAGGCATCAGAAAATTCCCATCCTCTTCCCGAAGTGTGTATGTCAAGGCTAAAGGTCAAAAGCTAATGACCAAAACCTGAATAACAATTTGTAAATTAATGAACAAGGGCTCTGTTCATGTATTAGGAAATACTGCTCTGACATTTGACCCTACACCTGGATTACAAGCCTCTTTGTAAAGTGTGACTGTAAAGCACACTGCAGACTGTAAGTGCAACAAGGATTCAAGGGGAAGGACCACTTTATTTATTTTTGTATTCCTATATCTGATGTATTAAAATTAAAAGATATTTCCTAAAAGCAATAGACACTCAAATGACTATTTTCTCATTTAAAATAAGCTTCTTGCAAGACCAATGCACTATAAGAATAATTACTTCAAATAGCATTCTTTTCTATGGAATAAAGTTAAAACTCAAGATTTAAATCCTATCACATTCCCCACCACAAACTGTGGCAGCTCTGTCCCTGGGCGCACTGAACAAGCCACTGAGACTGGGTGTGGTGGCACACGCCTGTAATCTCAGCACTGGAGAGGCTGAAAACAGGAGGATCATTATGAGTCAAAGCTGCATAGTGAGACCCTGTACCAAATACATTAAAAAAAAGTCCTGTCACAATCTTTCCTTTCTTATTCTCATTTCCAACACTTTTTCTTGAAGTCTATTATCTGGCAATCAGTTGAACTTCCTGATTTCACCTTGTTTGCCTCTGTACCTTTGATCATTTGGCAATTTCTGACATTTGTCATTTCTCCCCCACATTTGCTATCATTCATTCATATATATATATATATATATATATATATATAATAAATCTTCATATATATATAATAAATCTTCATATATATATATATATATATATATATCTTGTTTTTCTCACTATAAGTTTCTTTTTTCTTTACATTTTAAGTTCTTTTTGTCAGAGACTATGTCTAATATGACTTTCTATTTTATTACCTAGCATAGGGCTAGAACATTGTAGGCATAAAAAGTGTGTTGAAGGAATTACTTAATGTATAAGTAATACCAATAAAGTTCAAAACTGGGAACTACACTTCAACAAGCCATAGAAGAAAAACTATTTTCTTAATTTATACCACTTATTTTAAAATATGAGTATGAGAAATTTCTAAGAAACTTGTTGATAAATGCAAATTTTTGGTGCTACCTGTCACCAGGGGTCTTAAAGGACTACCAAGAAGCTACTGTAATTATCTAATCAGAAGCAATTATCTTGTCAGCCACTATGATAGTAAAGAGGAAGAAAAAATGAAGAAACAGATATAAAAGAATAAGCATTAGGAGCCATCAAACTTTCTTTTTAGGAGATTCGTTTTTCTTGGGCTTTTCTTCTTATATCTAACATTCAACTTTTGAATTTAGGATAGCAATATATATTTATTTGACATCCCATTCATTTAAATGTACATAGAGAAATAATTATTTTTCTCAGCATACTTTTCAAATACATTATGTGCCATGATTGAAAATGTACAATACATAAGCTAAACCACAGATACTTTTTATCCGTTAAAGCTCTTTGAACAAAAGTCTTACTAGATGTTAGGTACTGCAAAAGATAGGCTCTGGTTACAAAGCAGCGAGGCACTGAGAAAACTATCATGTTTTCTTTAGATTATTTCAAATAAAGTCTATGAATTATAGGAAGTAAGACTTCAAGTGGTTAAGAAGAAAAGACTTTGCCTTTCAGAAGTTTGTAAAATGCCAGTATTCTAAATTTTGTACAGTGCACTCCTTAGGATAGTCTAATATAGTACACAATATCTGTCACTTCTCTATCCATTTGGCAAAGACTTTGTAGAGACAAATGTTACTGAGGATCAAAAATGGAGACTTCTGGAAAAATGACCAAAGCCAGAAATAAAGCTGTACTAATTAGAAAACAAATAATTAAATGGCCAAACCCGAATGTTGTGTGATGCTGAAAAGAGATAAAGATCTAAGGCGCACCATCTGTTTTACAATTTTTCATTTTCCTGTACTACAAATCCACTCAGTACAGTTTTGCAATGATTGAGCTGCTAACTCATTTACACAATTACTTTAGACCAGAAATAATTACTGCACAGAATCCTATGAGAGATCAAGATATTCACAGAAGAGGGCAGATATAATCCATTCTCTCATGAAGACTGTGTTATAAGCCCTTACAGGAAAAAATTGCTATTCAAAGCAATGATTAGAAATTGCCAAAGTAAAATCAGAGATTTTTAGAAGGGTGATAGCACTACATGTTTATGGTATCTAAACTTATCTGGGCCTCTTCTAAATGTCGTAATGTTTTACAGTGTGTTTCTGGGACTGCATCTCCTCCCTCCCTGTAGTTTCTTCCTAATTTATCTTTTTAGTCAAATGGCTTCACATGGCTTCTCCATATTCAAGATTCTCAATTTTATATCTCCAGCCCCAGAATGCTCTAATTCCAGACTCATATATTCAATTACATACTTGGTATCTTCATTTCAAAGCCACATAGGTATTTCAAATTCACCACATCTGATATATAAGTAGGTTTACCAACTTTACCTCCCTGAAAAAGAAATCTATTCTCTTTCAGTCTTCCACATCTCAGTAATGGTACCACTGGCCAAAGAGTTCTTATACCAAAATGTACTTATCATAATAATGCCTCCATTATTATTTTTCATCTAATTCATTGCTAAATTCTGTCATTTACACTCCTAAAAATATTTTTCACAAGTACTTCTCTTCATCTCTATTGCTACTGCACTGTTGGAGCCATCTCTCAACTGTTCTACTTCAATATATAATTCTAAGTGACTGCCCACCCAATAGTCAATGATCTTTTAAGACTAATATGCTAATTTATGTTGCAAATATAATTATATAATATAAAACAAGTGCAAATACAGTATCTGGGAGATAATCTATAATTTTTTTTCATAGACTAGTATTGCTTACGTGTGTTTAGCATTAATCTCCAGTCTCACTTTTCAAACTTTTTCTGATGTATCTATAGACCTATTCATTTATTTTTTTTTCATAATTTTATTGAGAAACAAAGGCCTATTCATTTAGCAACTAATACACTCACACAATTGTTCATTGACTGTTGTATTAACTGGGATTAGGTTTAGCTGGGCATTTTACAGTGTCTTAAAGAGGGCAGAACTGTTTTTATAACTTTTAAAAGTCTGAAGGTGTGCAGCCAAGGGTTAGTGTGGCAGTTGTATAAACTATACATTTCTTGCATCGTATTGCTCTATTTTTCTTTTCTTTCTTTCTTTTTTCTTTTTTTTTTTTTTTGACACAGGATCTTGCTACGCAGTTTGGACTCAGTGATCCTCCTGTCTCCCTCAGCCTCCCTAGTGCTGGGATCTCAGGTGTGCACCACCACGCCCTGTTCTGGGGCCAGCATGGCATGAGGTACCAGGGACCAAACTCAGGATCTTGTGCTTGCCAGGCAGCTGCTTACGCTGCTGAACTATCTCTTTAGCCAGTTGTGTTGCTCTCTTACCTGGTTAGTGGGTCCAATTTTGTGGTCTAAGATGACCATTGAAACCCCAGCCATTACATCTACATTTCAATCACCAGGAAAGAGGAAGGGCATGTGCAATACCACACCTCTCCATTTAAGAAGAAACTCTGAGTATGCCATAGGCAAGACCAACAGAGAGCAGACTCCTGCATGGGAGCATAGTGGCAGGCAGGCTCAGTGGTGGGGAAAAACTGAAAGCAACAATAAGGATACAAGCCAGCAGCTGGTAAATTAGGTGAACCAGTGTTGTGCTCCAGCACACAGATATGGAAAAAAGAAACAGGTGTGCAGGGCTAACATTCTATATCAAAGGGTCCCAGGAAAATTCCGGCAATAGACCAGTCCCAACCTCCACATCAAGAGGCCAAGATCAGCCCCATATCCAGAACAAATTGGACTACAAATTTGGTAAGAGTACGCAGAATTTCTGGGACCCAACTTGGACACTACCACAGAACTGTGGATACCAGGAGAATTTTATTACTTTCCTTTTTCTTTTATCTGTTTGATGGGTTTTCCCTTTTTCTGTGTTGTTGGGTGTTTTTTTTTTTTCTTCACTATTTAAGTTTCTTAATTTTCTTTTTGTTTTCTTCTAATCACTTTCTTTCTCTCTTTCCTCAAATGTCTTTCTTGATTTTAGGATATTTTCATGTGAGAGAACATTGTATCTTCTCTTTATGATTCACTTCAATATTCCTTCACTTTCTCTTTTATTTGTTTTCTAAAACTTGGGTGCTCATCCTTTGCCCTCCAGCCCTGCTTCTACTATATTTGACCTATCTTGTCAACATCTCTCTCTCTTGTCCTCTATCCCTTTTAAATCCCCTTCTCTCCAGTTACAACATAAAATCACCCTGCTAAGGGGAAACTCACTGAATATAAGTTCCTGGAATATGCTCAATTTCGTCACATAACTGCAGAATCAGCTCCTACAGTTAAAGATAGCACATTATCAGAGTAAGGGTAGCGAGGCTACGCTTGATGCTATTGTTATTGCTAACTTCCTACTTCAGCCAGGATTTCATGCATGTTATGATCACTTTTTCTCCTTTGTAAGGCAGCGATGTGATTGTCTGTAATCATCACCATATTCCAGTACCAAATGACTGGATGCTGAGCCAACTAGATAGCAACTTCTCATTGATAATAAATTGTCAAGGTAGGTTCATGGAATAGACACAAAGGCCAAGAACTACATACATCTAGAAGCTGTCCCTGAGGACCAGACACTTCCCAGAGAAGCCCCAAAACTAGTGATAAAGCTCTCTACAGTAAGAAATCTACAAGCATCACCCAGAAATAAAAACAAATAAAAAATGACATGGATGGGGAAATGGCTCAGTGGAATAACTGCTTCCCTGGCAAGCACAAGGGCCTGAGTTCAATCCCTAGTTTCAAAAAAAAAAAAAATCTATTACCATCTTTTTAAAAAAAAAAAAAAAGAAAATGACATGATGCAAAAACAAAATTCAACCCCAAATCTCCAGTCCACCTAGGACAAGTTCAGAACAAAACAAGTTAGAGGAATTTGAAGTCATTATTAGAACTTTCTCCTCTTTTTTTTTTTTTTTTCCACAGAACCGGGGATTGAACTCAGACCCTTGTGCCTGCCAGGCAAGCACTTGTTCTACTGAGCCATGTCCCCAGCCCTTGAACTTTCTGAAATGATATCAATACAAGTGAACAAACTAATGGAAACAAAGCTTTTTTTGTTTTTTATTTTTTGTATTTTAGTACAGGATCTACAGGGTCTCACTACACAGATCAGACTTGTAGTGATCTGCCTGTGTTTAGCACCCCACGAGCTTGGATTATAGGCATGTGCCACCATCTTCAATCTCAATTGCCATCTCAGTGCACCCCAGGGTCAGGGCCAGCATTGAACCCTGACCCCTGCATCTGCCTAAGTGGGCACTTTAATCACTGAGCTATTTGGCTGGCCCTTAACAAACTAATGGAGGAGGCTTTAGAAAATATAATCTCTCAGGTAAAAAATGAAAGATTTAGAGCTGACATAGTTTAAAAAAGAAGAATCTATGAAACCAATCAAAACAGAAATCTAGGAGATTAAAAACTTCAGTCAGAGTATACACAAACAGATTGAGTGAAGGTGATGATAGACTATCAGATCTACTACAGACAACTGTGCTTAGAGACCACAAGAAAAAGATCTTAAAAATAGCAAGAGGCCATGAAAAGTCAATCCAAAAGCTCAAGATGAAGCAATGAAGAACAATATAAGATTGGTTGGAGTCACTGAAAAAGCTGGAGAAAGTGCAAAAGCCATTAAAAAAAAAAAACCCTTCACAGAAATAATGGCAGAAAACTTCCCAAAAATGGATAAAGAAGTTGACAAAAAATAAGTGAAAGCCAAATAGCCATGACAAAAATAAATTTACAGCAAGGCATGTAATTAATTAAGATTCTATAAATTCAGCATAAGAGCAGAATATTAAAAGTGGTTAGAGGTAAAAAATATCTACAAGGGAAAGCCCATCAGAATCACAACAGACTTCTCAATATGAACACTCAAATCAAGGACAGCATGGAGTGAGATATTTCAAGGTCTAAATAAAAACAAAATCTTACCCAGATTGATGTA
Source organism: Octodon degus (assembly GCF_000260255.1). NCBI lineage: Eukaryota > Metazoa > Chordata > Mammalia > Rodentia > Octodontidae > Octodon > Octodon degus. The sequence goes on from NW_004524878.1 coordinate 994,921, forward strand.
CCCTACAAAACTGTCTTTCAAAATTGATGGAGAAAAAAGATACTTCCATGCCAAAAAACAATTGAAGAAATCCATAACCACCAAACCAGCTCTTCAGAATGCTCTGAAGGATATATTAGAAAGAGAAAACAAAAACCACAATCGGAAGAGCATGAATAGAAAGAAGGGACCAGGTAAGGAAAACAAACAGAGGAAAAGGCAAGGAAACAACAGCATGATAATCCTATGAAAAAGATAAGCCAATATATTTACCATCAATGTAAATAGTTTCATTTCACCACTCAAAAGAAGCAGAGTAGCAGACTGGGTCAAGAAGCAAGATCCAACAATGTGTTGCATATGAGAAACATATTTATTTTTTAAAAATTCATAGACTGAAAGTGAAAGGATAGAAAACTCCATGTGACAGGAACCCAGAACAAAGCAGAAACAGCTATTCTTTTTGCAGGCAATGCAAATTTAAGTGGAAACTGATCAAAAGAGACAAAGAAGGTCACTACATAATTGATAAGGAAAAACTCCAAGAAGAGATAATAATCATTAATGTATATGTACTAAGTACCCATGCACCCAACTACATAAAACAAATATTAACAGATATGAAAAATCAAATAAATACTAACACAATTACAATGGGGACTTCAATACCCCACTCTCACAATTAGATAGATCAACTAGACAAAAAAATCAGCAAAGAAATATCAGAATGAAACCAAACCTGCAAACAAATGAACATAGTAGATGTCTAAAGAATTTTCCTCTCCACGGCATCAGAATATACATTTTTCTGAGTTGCACATGTAATATTTTCCAAAATAGACCACAAATTAGTACACAAAACATACTTAAGTCAATGTGAAGAACTGAAATTATCCCATAGATACTATCTGACCATACTGCAATGAAAATGGAAGTCAACAGCAAAAGAAATTACAAAAATATCTAGAAAGTAAACAGCATCCTGCTGAACAATCCATGGGTCATAGAGAAAATTAAAGAAGAAATCAAACAGTATGTACAATTAAGTGATAATGCCAATAAAACATAATGGAACTTATGGGACACTATTAAAGCAGTCCTATGAGGAAAATTTATAGTGGTGAATTCTCATATCAGGAAAACTGAATGAATTATAGTAAATAATGTTGAACCTCCAACATTTAGGAAAAGAAAAACAAAACCAAAATTTTTACAAGAGAGAAAATTATAAAGATAAGAGCAGAATTTAATGCAATCGAAACTAAGAAAACAACACAAAGAGTTGGTTCTTTGAAAGATGAAATAAAAATGATAAAACCTTAACTAACCTTATCAAAAAGGAAAGAAAAGACTCAAATTCATACAATTAGAAGTGAAAAGAATAAAATCACAACAGATCCTGCAGAAATCCAGGTCATCAATATCTACTTCAAGAACAATCAATGGGTATGCTTTAATAAGATGAAAAACACAGAAAAAATTGACAAATTCCTAGACATATTTGAATTGCCAAAAAATGAATCAAGAAGATATAAAAATTCCAAATAACCCAATATTTTACTCGATGAAATGGAAAATATAATTAAAAACTTACCAACAAAGGAAAGCTTGCATCTTGATGGATTCAATGTTGAATTCCACAAGAAATTTAGAGAATATCTAATGCCACTAAATGCTGAAACTCATTAATGAAATTGAAAGGGAAACAATACACCCAAAATCATTCTTGGGGACAAGTATTACCCTCAGATCAAAACCAGAGAAGGACCCAAACAAAAAGGAAACTGCAAATCAATCTCCTTAATAAACATAAATGCAAAAATTCTCAATAATATACTGGCAAACAGGATGCAGCAAATCATCAAGATTAAACATGACTGAGTAGGATTCATCCCAGTAATGCAGAGATGCTTCAACATATGCAAATAAATGAGCGCAATACGCCGTATTACAGATACAAAGACAAAAATTGTAAGATTATCTCAATAGACAGGAAATGCAATTTACAAACTCTAATACCTACTAATGATAAAAATTCTACAAAAATTTTAATCAATTGTCTTTACCTTAATCTGACAAAAGCCATCTAGGACAAACCAATAGCCAACATCATACACAAATTCTTTATTTTAGAGTATACAAACAACAAACCCACTATGAGAAATTAAGGAAACCATGCCTTTCCAATTAGCATCCAAGAAAAAAAAAAGAAAAGAAAAAAAGAAAGAAAAAAAGAAAAGGAAATATTTAGGAATCGATCTAACAAAGGAAATAAAAGATCTATACATCAAAAATTACAGTATTCTCAAAAAAAGAGATCAAAGACGGTATCATAAAATGGAAAGATATCCTTTCCTCATGGATAGGAAGAACCAACATAGTGGAAATGGCCATATTCCCAAAACTATTATACAGATTTAATGTAATCTCAAATAAAGTACCATGGGGCTGGGGAGATAGCTCAGTAGAATAAGCACTTGCCTGGCAAGCGCAAGGGCCTGAGTTCAATCCCCGGTTCCACCAAAAACAAACAAAAAAAATCAAATAAAGTACCATTAGTATACTACACAGAATGAGAGAAAACATTCCAAAAACTGATTTTGAACTAAATGAGATCTAGAGGTGCAAAAATAACTTTCGGCAGTAAGGTAAGGCAGGGGGCATCACAATCCCTGACTTGAATTTATACTCAAAGCTAATGTGATAAAAACAGTATGATACTGGCAAAAAAAAATGTAGAAACAACTTCAAACACACTCAGCCATCTTAACTTTTTAAAAATTTTTTCCCATAATTTTATTGAGAAACAAATAGCAATGAGACAGTATCAAACCAAATTCATAGGACAGTTTCAATAATTGACACATTGCATAATTCTTCCTAGTGGTTAATTGCTGTACAAGATGCGGACATGATATCCTATTTACAAATACTACTAGAACAAGTCCCTCTATTCATGAAAAGAATGTAACTATATATCTATCCTAACCACTTTGAATACACAGATACAAAATGGACATTCATCGGTATTTCCTTTTTTTTTTTAAGCTCTGTTATTTGAATATTATAGGTGTGTTAACTCAGCAAAATATTCTAAAAGAATCCAGTAGCCCATAATGGCATTGGGTCTTTCGCTTCACGGGCAATGTCAGAAATTGTTGACCTGAGTTCCCTACAGCTCAACATAACACCATGGCTTTACTTCTTATACTTTGTTTTTATACTCTTCTGCTGGACAGTTAAGACCAAGATAAAGCAGGACCTATGCAACAAGAGTTGTAGCTTTTGGGTCTGATAAGGTCAGTGAAATCTGCTCAGGATTTATC
>NW_004524878.1:1005370-1007643 GCF_000260255.1 Octodon degus
TGCTATTGACTTTTGAGTATTGACTTTATAACCTGCTATTCAGCCATCTTAACTTTAACAAAGGTGCCAAACACCTTCACTGGAAGAAAGATAGTCTCTTTACTCAGAGATGCTTGAAAAACTGGCGTTCCACCTGTCAAAGACTAATACTAGACCTGTGTCTGTCACCAGACACTAAACTAAGGTAAAAATGCATCAAATATGTAAATTTTAAAATAAAAATACTAAATCTTCTCGAGGAGATAATAGGAAGAACTCTTGAAGACACAGATATTGGCAAGGATTTCATGAACAAAACTCTGCATGGTGAATAAAACAAATCAACAACCAACTGGATTCTCAGCCTATTTAAAAAAACAACTGCTGCACAGCAAAAGAAATCACCAACAGAATGAAAAGACAACCTACAGAGTGGGAAAAGTTTTAGCCAGCTGTCCCTCAGACAAAGAAATTAATTCTTGAACATATAAAAAATTGAAAACAATCAGTCCTCCCAAATTTAAAGCTTCAATCCAAAAATGGGCATCTGAGATGAATACACATTTCTCAGATGAAGAAATACAAATGGAAATATGAAAAAACATTCAACATCACAGTCATTCAAGAGATGCAAAGTTAAACAGTGCTGGGGGACCTAGATCTCACGCCAGAAGGAATGGCTATCACCAAGGAATCAGTAACAAATGCTGGAGAAGCAGTCGGGGAAAAAGAACTCTTCTCCACTGTTCATGGGAATGTAGACTTGTGCAACCACTGTGGAAATCAGTGAGGAGATTCCTTAAAAAACTAAGATTAGAGATGTCATTTGACCAAGGTATAACCATTCTGGGTATCTTCCTGGAAGAACTGAAAACATCACACCACAGTAATGTATGCACACCCATGTTTATAGAAGCACTGCTTATAATAGCTAAATCTTGGAAACAACCTAAGTGCCTGTCAACTAAGGAATAGATTTAAAAAAAAAAGATGTGTTTTTTTTATGCAATGGAGTACTACTCAGCTATAAATAAGGATAAACTTGAGACATTTCTAGGTAAGTGAATACAACTCAAGACCATTTTCTTCAGTGAAATAAATTGTACTTATGTGTATAAAATCACACTGTCCCCCTGGTGTGAGAAACCAAAAGACTAAACAAGAATTAAACTATGCAACAGATGAAATGGGAAGCAATTGTTCAAAAGGAAAGAGGAATTAGGAAAATGAAAGAGGAAGGAAAAGAAGGGAAAAGGGAAAATTTTTAAAGTATAAAATGGAAATCAAGCCTTGTAAATAAGGAAGGGAAGGGGGTTCAAAACGAGGAGAGGGGATGGGAGAAAATGGAGAATGAAAATATACTATGTATAGTTACAAATTCCCTATGATGAAAATCACCATTAGATTGTACCAACTTAATTTTAAAAAGGGAAACTGCCCATTTCTATTCACATATCATTGAACATCATGATGTTTAGAAAAAAACTAGAGAATAAAGACTTTTCACTGATGACAACATTCCCAGGTTCAAATCAGGATTCTTATTACCACAGGAAAATAGAAAATAAACACTGAGTAGTAGAAGTCTCTTTCAAAGCTCACTTTGTGACTTGGTACTGTTTTGAGAACAAGAATATAGAGATCAATAAGACACAGGGTCTACTTAGTTCAGTGGTGGAACACAAAGTGTAAATAAATAACTGCTTAAGATTTCAAGCCAGGCAGCAGCCACTGTTTGGAGACTTTGGCTTTTCTGAGACCTCAGAGATTTGCTGCACCTAAAGAGTTAGAAGAGAAGACTGCTTCAACATGCTGTAGATTAAATAAAGACACACCTCAGCCCTATTCTATTGGACATGATACCTTCATGACAAAGAACAAATCAAAGTACGTTTAAACATATACATGTGCTGTACCAGTTTGAAATACCCAGAGTACAAGATATAAACCAAAAAGATTCTGACAATAAAAAAAGGATAACAGAAAATATTCTCTCAATGATTTAGGATAAACTAGTAGTATGAATGAAATGAATGATAAGCAGCATATTAATGACTGTTATTCTCTTACTATTTTGTTATGAAACACTGTTTTTTCATAAAATAAAAAAGGAAAATGCCCATTTGAGAAACATGTGAAGATTCAATGATCTTTTTTATTTTTTATTTTTTTCTCATAATTTTATTGATAAACAAATAGCAATGAGACAGTTTCAAATCAAATTGGAAGTACAGTTTCAACAAATAATACACTGCATATATTCTTCTTAGTGGTTAATTGCTGTACAAGATGCG
>NW_004524878.1:1007743-1008693 GCF_000260255.1 Octodon degus
AAATTCTAGAGAGCAGACCTTTGTCTGAGTACTTATTTGTCATGATTTTTTTCCAAATTTGTGGGTTGTCTTTTCACTTTGTCGGTAATTTCTTTTGACATGAAAAAACTTCTCAGTAAGAGCAGGTCAGTTGTTAATTTCTCGTTTAATTCTAATATCAACCAATGAGAAAGATATGGCCATCTTTCTTTAGTACTTCATGGCCTTCTCTTTATTTTTTTGTTCTCAGCACTTCTTTTTAGAAAATGCAATATTTTGTTTTCTTGAACATTTCTACCACTAGAATATTAGGTTCTATGAAGGCAAAACATTATTATGTTTTGTTCACTACTGTATTCCAATATATACAAAAGTGTCAGGCATAGCGTAGGCCCTCAAAATTTTTGATAAATGAGGTATAGTTTCAGTCATACAGAAGGAGAAAGTGACAAAAGCATCCAGGAAGTACAGATAGAGCTTGACTTCTAGGTTGCCCAGAGACCATACTGCTCCCACCACATCACACTGAGTTCTTAAGAAATATTAAGAATTAATAAGGGCTATAACCAACATATACAGGAAAATATAAAAAAGTAAATACAATATGTATGTTTATGCCATAAAATGTAAATTTCAATGAAATGAACAATTTCTAGAAAAACATAAATTACGAGAATTATTGAAGTAGCAAACTTGAATAATCTACTACAAATAATAAAACAGAAATGTACTCTCCGAAAGGATAATGTGACCCCCAAAAATTTTAAAAATTTTTTATTGAGAAATAAATATGAATGAGACAATTTCACAGCTGATTAATAGGACAGTTTTGATAATCAATACACTGTACATTGTTATCTTCTTAGTGGTTATCCATAGTACAAGAAGCAGACAGAAAATTCTGTACAAACACTGTTAGTACACTTCTTTCTTCTCATTGAATTAAGCGAAAGTAGCTGTAAATGTATCCT
>NW_004524878.1:1008793-1018032 GCF_000260255.1 Octodon degus
TCTCAAGTCCGCATCTTGTACAGCAATTAACCACTAAGAAGAATATATGCAGTGTATTATTTGTTGAAACTGTACCTCCGATTTGATTTGAAACTGTCTCATTGCTATCTGTTTATCAATAAAATTTTGGAAAAAAAAAGAAGACTATCCATAAAAACTATAAAGCCAAGTGAAAAGACATGAGCAACAGCAGCATGTCAGAATGGAAGGAGGAAAAAGTATTACTGTAACTTACTGTCAACCACTGGTTATCTAGTAGTTCCTTAGCTGTAATTCTGTGAGCCGGATCTACTTTCAAAAGTTGTTTCAAAACACTTTTGGCTGCAAATAAGAGAAAAATCCTGAAAAATCTTTATTTCTCTTAACTACTAGTAGTACCACATGCATTATTGTTTCCTTAGGGCTAAGTCTGTAAAACATGAAGAGAAGGTGTCACGCACCACCAGTATGAATGCCTAATAGATAAGGTGTAAAGTTGAACTTTTAAACCTTAATTAGCTACTTAAATAGTGTATAGCAAAAATTATCTAATCATACAATTTCTTCTTTAGGTTTTACTCCATATGTTCTTGTTTTGTTGAGTTTCTGACTATGATCAATCATACTAAAGGTACTGCTACTTCCACACGCAGATGGTGCCTATTTCCAAAGTAAATTTTATGACTGTAGTGCTTGTGCTCTATTGTTTCAACATGATTGGTCTTTTTTTTGGGAGGGTGGGGGGTGGGGTGCTACGTGGTTGCTGGTCTGCCTGACGGACTAACACAACACACTGTGCAACAAAACCTACATTTAGTTATACTTCTGCACAGTTAGTAACACATGAGACAAGGTTGCCTAGTGACTAAGAGCTAACCTTAACTAGACAGGATGTTTATCTCAGGACTAAGTCAGCTTGTTTGCTTTAGTCACTGAGGCCTCATCCCACCTACACACATTTGATCAATTTCCTAGCTTCCGAGGCTTCCAATATATCCCCCTTTTATGTCTTGTCAGAGATGAGTGTTCTACTGCAGTTAGAGAAGCTGTATTTGGAGAAGTCTTTATAAAGGACCTTTTCATACTTAATGTCAGTCCAAAGATTATAGGTATTTGAATATAGGGTTATATTCCTGAATTCAACCTGACTGGTCTTGAAACTCCCCAGGGGATTGGTGGTACACACCTCTGGCTGTGTCTGGGTAGGTCATGAGGGCATGATCTTGGGTACTACATCTGGTTCCTGGCCCCTTTCTCTGGGCTGCTTCCTGCTCTGCTCCCTGGCCTCCATGAATGTAGCATCTTTGCTTTACCCCATATATGTGCTATGATGTTCCTGCCCTGGAGCCTCTCAACCATGGACAGAATCCCCTGAAACTAAAGAAAACCTTTTCTCCTCTAAGTTGTGGGTAGTGGGTATTGTGCTCCAACTACGGAAAAGCTGATCAGCACAAAGACTAAACAGATACTTCAAATGGTCTTATTACTGGCCAACCTCTTTATATTTGGTTTAGTAAATAACAATCAGTCCACACTTACCACCATCACTTATGGAATCCCAGACTGGATCTTCAAAATGCAGTTCTCCCTTCCTTATTAACTCAAAAAGCTTCTCTTCTGAGTTTGCCATAAAGGGTGGTTCTCCACATAATCTAGATAAAGGCAATGATTTTCTTTAAATGTTTAAAAGCTAATCAAAATAAGGGTATTAAAATTAAATTTCTACAATATTTGGAATAGTAATACTTTATATTTGAGTAAAGGATTGGAAGAGAAAAATACTTTTCTGCACGTAAGAATGGAAGCAATGGGGTTTCTTTAAGATCCATGACAGGCTTTGGTTTTTTGGTTTTTTTTTTAAAACCTGTAATTGAACTCAGGGCCTCATGTTTGCCAGGCAGGCACTGTGACTCTGAGCTATATCCCCACCCCCCCATTCTAGGTTCTTGTCTTAAAACAGAAATGATCTAGTAGAGGAAGTTTACATATACATTGAAACCTTTAGATCTGCAAATGACTCAAAGATCTTACAAGTGGGGAAACACTAAATTGAAATTGAGTTAAAATATAAGAAGGCAGTGAGTTCAAATCTACAAGTGGTGCAAAAGGACAAGACAATAACTTCAGATAAAACACAAAATACAAACCAGAGTTACAGTAACGCAAGAGTCACCAGAGGCTAATGGGAATTGTCAGACTCGAATGACTATGTGGGACTTTATTTATTTATTTTGCAGAACCAGGGATTGAACTTAAGCCCTTATGCTTGCCAGGTAAGCACTTATTCTACTGAGTATGGTAAAGTACTATACAAATGTAACTAATGAAAACAAAGAATAGCCCTAGAAATGTCTATATGCTCTGAGTGAAAGCCAAAAACCATTAAAGTGGCCACAACTGTTTAACAATGATATACAATATGAAGGTCAGGATAAGAAAAAATGAGATGATGATTTGATCCCTCAGTCTGAAAGGGTGAAAGCTGAGAACACATACAACCAGCATCTATAAAAGCATGCGTGGTGTGTATAAAGTGGGCCTGGTTGTGATTCTCTAATGAGAAGCTACACATATTTTAACAGAACACAGGCAAGCCCATGAAACTCCTCAACAAGTGATCCAAGCCCCAAAACACAAGCACATGCTTAAAAGTTGACTTCATTTCTGAGTATGAGCTCAACAAATGCTCAGCAATCATCATCACTGCTTAACACCCACAGCTGAGGGCAGCCCTGGTGACAACACCCAGATGCACCTACTGACAACCAGATGCAAACTGGAGCTACAATCATCACAGAGGCAGCTCTGGATGTCTACAACATTCAGAATACTTTCGTACTGTATTACTAAAAGATTAAAATGGCATCATTCCATTCTACTTCCCAAACTGCTCTCTATTTTCAGTATGATAACCTCCAAATATCTTAACATATTTTCATGCTGTTTGAAAACAGGAACTAATCAAATATTCCTAATTCAGCAACATTTTCTGACTAAGTTCAAATCTGATAAATAAATTTTATGATCATGATGATGATTCCCCAGGGAACAGGGCTAGTTCATCCTAGTAGGATGAAAGTAGGCTGAAAAACAAAGCTTTTCATTTAGCAATAGGGTCTTGTTTAGAGGTCAGTATTTATCAAATTTGTTAGGCAAACCCTGAAACACTTCCTATTTCTCCGGCTCATTCTGACATTTCCTTCTCTCATCTTGCTCCTATTGCCAATGTTTAGTTTAAAATTGCAATTTAAAAGGCCATAGAAAACAAAAAGCCAGAAAAATGGCCTTATGGACAATTACTATCTATTATAACAAGTGCAGCCGGCACAAGCGCAGCTCATTGCGCCTGTTATCAGCCAGCGATATGCGCATCTTCTGGCTTCCTAGCCGCCCTTGCATTGCCTCACGATGGTGCAGCTATAGCTTAAGGGCTATATTTTTAAAATTCCACTTTTTTCCTATCTTTTGCAATTTTATTTACACAAAATGTATCTAATGGTTGGTCAATCAGCGGTGTACAGAATTTTATGACAGCAATTTTCTCGCACATCCAGAAAGAAAGGACTCCAAGACATGAAAAATAGCTCTTTTAAAACTTTCCTATTATTTTCTGATACATTCATAGGAATCTAAATAGCAGAGGATAGTAGCCATAAAGAATATTTATCTGTTTTAATTTTACATTGGAAAGTATGTTATCATTGCCCAATTAAGTAGAAATGAATCCAACATAACAAACAGAAAAATAGCCCCCGAGAGAAAGTAATATGCTTGTACTCTTGGTGAAAGAAATTATCTACAACGCCACTGGCCTCGGACAGATTAATGAATACACATTGATTAGCTAAGTTAGGAGTCTACTGTAAAGAAAAGAAGAAGCTGTTATGATGATCTGGAGCCACAGTATGGAGCAGAAAAATTTTAATACTATCTTTAAGTGAAAGATTTTAAAGTAATTCACTTACTTAATATCAAATTCAAGCTAAGATGACATCAAACACCACATGAATTTTGCAATATTTCATTATACATATTATATTTCATGTGCATTGTCTAGAAAGCCATACAAGTATTAAAGTAAAACAATCATAATTATTTTAAGGATGGAAGCTCAGAACTTTTGTACTGTGATTTTGATCAATACAAAACAATGATCAAAAATATTATGACTGTCTATACTTCGTATTGTCTAAGCAATGAGGTGTGTTGACCAGTTGAGCTACAGCAACAATCATATCATCTAGTTTCTACTGACTGTGTATTCCATTTCACAGAACGGTGAAAATGTAAGTACTGTGATGTCAATATTTAGAAACCAATGAGATGAGGTAGTGCATAGTGAAATCTCTAATATAACCATGAAACCAATGTTGCAGCAACATAAAAATATTCATATTTATCAAGAGGCAGAACAATGGTCACTAACTTTTCAGAATACCTTTTAGACAAATCATTCAATTCAGTTGAACAAAAATATTGAACATAGAATATTCACTTACTAGTGTATCAAATACTAAGGGTATAAAGGTAAATAACCTAAGATACCAGTTTTTCAGAGTAAGGATATAAAATATAATTGTATAATATAAACTCATTTTACAATGCTATTGTTCACACATCAAACTGTGAACATATGCAGACTTTCCTGACTGAATATTCCCATTTTATTATTTTTATTTAAATACAACTGTTTTTTGTGCATTTTTATATTATGCCTTAAATTCTGCGTGAAATGTAGGAAGGCAAATATATAATAAATGTAATAACTCTGTTGAGGTAGGACTAGAGTTAGGGAAATAAAAAGATTTAATGTTTGAGTTGGGCCACCCAGGAGGGAGGTTTGTAGAGAAAAGAAGAAAACACACACATACACACACACACACACACACACACACACACACACACATGCACACCAATAGCATGAAATGCAGAGGATATCTGAGTAGTGAAGTGTGGAGTGGCCTAGGGTTGTCACAGAATAGGGCAGGGGTACAGATTGATGCACCCAAGGCTGGCAAGGCCCACTGGAGTCAGGACGTGAGAGGTTTGCTGAGATGTGCCATGCCAAGTTGCTCTCATAGCTTTCTGTAACAAGAAGTAATTATCAGAGATTTTCTAATCCGAGAAGTAGTATGATCAGATTTGTGATTTAGAAAGGCAATCCTGACAGTGGTATAATAAATGAACTGGGAAGGGTAACCAGAGCCAGGGAGAACAGTAAGAAAGGCCATGGAATATGTTGGAAAAGATTACACAGAAATGAAGAATAGGCAAGAACATTTGAAAGGAAAAACTACATAGGGCTTGAGATGTTACTGATCAGAAGAGTAAAAGAGAAGGAAAAACAAAAGTTAATATGGTTTTCAGTAGCATTAGCAGTAGAACTGGAAAGCAGAGAGCGCTCCCTAGGCCCTGGACAGCCTTTCTAGGTAGGGCCCACTCCCCACACATGCCCATGCGGGCAGCTGCAGGCCAGGTGGCAGAGCCTGATGAGCTTCAAGTGAATTTAATGGGAAAATACAAAAAGCTTTTAGATCATAACAAAGAATCAAGAAGGTGTTAAAGACAGTTTTCACTTTGCTCTGACCATACAGAGAATATTGTTGCATTTATAGATCAATGAAAAGCAAAGCTGAAAGCTATACATTTACAGTATTAAAAATACCTCAGGGATAAATCTGACAACTAATAACAGAGCTCTGGAATGACTTCTCAATTGGTTTTTGAATCACTTTTAAAAATATATTGCTTGGTTTTAATCTAAAGTCCATGTCCTGCCACTATGAAGAGACCATCCATTCATTTTCCACTCTACATTTAGCAGGCTACTTACAAAAGGTACATTATGACACCTATGCTCCAAATGTCACACTGCTGGCTGTAGTCGTGGGCGTTGATGACTTCAGGTGCTGCCAAATAAGCAGAAATAAAATAATATTAATAATACAATAAATGACTTTTAAATGCTTAAACACAAAGCATGAAAAATGTGCTGGTGTGTTGTAATTTATTCCCCCACAGGGAAAAGAGAGCCAGTAGCAGATGTTAAATGAATAATGTACAGGCCTTAACAATTGATGTCACTGTATCCTCACTCCTATCATTTAGCTTCTAATGGAACAATGGCATAAAACGTATAACTAAATGTACTACCTTTTATTCCTGTGAAATGGTTAAGAAATGATTTTTTGCCAAGATTGTGTAGTTATAGTAGAAGACAATATTTCAGTCCTTTCCCAAAATAGAATTGAATGTATGCCTTAAATAGAAATTTAAAGCAAGCCCAACTTGTAAAAATCTGAATTCTTTGGGAAACTAAGACAAATGGTTACATATCTCTTTAGCAAAATAATAATAATAATAATAATAATAATAATAATAGCACAACACTCTTATGAGAGTAGAAATTATTTTCCACATTTTCTAAATGAAAACTCTGAGACAAAGATAGTCTCTACAAGGCTACAGATCAAAAACACCAAGTCGCAGGATGGGACTAGGTCCCAAGTACTTCTGATTCTTCTACTCTGTGCTTCCTGCTTTCCAAAAGTATTCACAATAGGGTTCCCTGAAACAGCCTTCTCAAAGAGGCACCATTCTTTTAACTTTGTGGTAGCACATTTTAAAAAGATGATTTTTTTCACAATGGCTGACTTTTTAAAAAAGTCATATAAGATACTGTGGAAAATGCCTATTCTATAGCTAAGGATCAGATATCTTTCTTTATAAAGAAAGAATAAAATCATTATAAACAAAGTCTATGTATATATTTCAATAGAACTTTAAAATTTCCAAGTACTTTTACATAAATTTTTGTTTGTATGAATTTAATAATCCTATAAGCTGGGTGTACAGGCATTTGACTCCCTCTGACAGTAAAAAAACTAAGCTTGATACACATTAAGTGACTTGCCTAAAGTCACAAAGCTACAGGAAGCCTTCTGTGAAAAAAGCATGCATTTATCTTTTAAAAACATTTTAATTTGCTTCACGTGTACACACATGCACACACACCCCTTTTATAATATGAAATTTCATTTTCTCATTTTCTCTTTTTTTTTCCTATTTTTCATTTCCTAATTTTTGTACCTACTATTAAAGGAATAAAAAGACAACAAAAAGTGAAAAGGTAAGCACAAGAAAAAACTTAGTGGGCTGGGGAGATGGCTCAGTAGAATAAGCACTTCCCTGGCAAGCACAAGGGCCTAAGTTTAAAAAAAAAAAAAAAAGGCCTGAGTTCAATCCCCAGTCCCCCGCACCCCGCAAAAAAGACTTAGTTACGTTCATGGCCATACCACCCTGAATGTTCCTGATCTTGGAAGGTAAGCAAGGTCAGGCCTGGTTAGTACTTGGATGGGAGAAAAGACTTAGTTATAATGAACAACAACTTAGACATTTATCCCCAAGTGACTGAAAATTTACTAACATTTTCCTTTAAACAACTCTTATACTTGTATTCTTTAACTCCACTTAAGAGTCTTTAAGTATCGAATCATTAAAGTGCAAGGTGCCTTGTGGCTGAGTGTCCCTCACAGGGCAAATTCTGTGACTACAGTCGATGACGGTTTGCCATGCGGATGCATCACACAGCCGGGGGCAGAAAGTCCCCGTCCTCACTTTTGCTGAGTGTTCTTCATTATCAGGGGCATTTCCACTTGCACTGTCATCCTACCCCTCAGGGAGGCAGAAGCCAGAATAACTGTGCCAAGGAGACATTTAGGAAGTCAGCAAAGCTCCACAAACCATCTGTCTTCTCTCTTGTTCGCTCACTTGTTATCAGTGTAGACAACTAATAAGCAGGCATAAAACTCAGGATGCTTGGATATATTTTCCCCATGTAACTACAGACCAGATGTCTTTTGCCAAAAAGAGGATATGAACAGAATCTAAAATAGCCTTTTCCCAAATAAGATAACACGATTTAAAAATTTATCCATCAAGTAGGGGGAAAAAACCCAACAACAATGAACTAGGTGTATTCCTCAGCAATAAAAATTAATACATTACTGATATAACAACATGCATAAAGCCTCAAAATCATTATGCAGGACAGAAAAAGAACACAGACACAAAAGAACATATACCATATGATTCAATTTATATAACCTTCCAGACAAGCAAAACTGAGTTGTAACAGGAATCATCAGAGGTTACTAGGATGCGTACATGGAATTGACTTAAAGGGACAAAAAGGAATTTCCCATACTGATAGAAATGCACTTTATTTTCACTGGGTTGTTGATCATCTGAGTGTATAAATTTATCAAACCCATTGAGCATTACATTTAAGATGTGTACATTGATTGTATATATATTATACTTATATAAAGCCCTGTGGTGATAGATGACTTTAGCAACTACCTCTTAAAGATGAATGGAAGCAGTCTAGGAAAACTAGCACACATTCATTTCCATACAAAACATCCAATCACCTGAAACCATTCTAAATTCACTTCTAATTAATTATTGGATTTAAAAAACTAAAACTAAAATTACAGTGTAGTAAGAGATGAGCCAGAATTAGAATACTGTAGGCAAAGAAAAGTCAAAGAAGGGCTCATAGATAAACACATAGATAAGCTCATAGATAAGATAGGCTCATAGATAAGCCTTCTGTTGTGTTCGGAACATGACTGAAAATTCAGCTGGTTATTGAAAGGGCTGTTAAAGTGTCTTAACAATTAACCAATTTGATTTGCTAGCATTATTATAAGAACTCAAATTGAGTAATAAGGACCACACACTGTTAAACCTTATACATACATTTTTTTTCTCATTTAATTCTTTTTTTCAGTTTTCATTTTTTTGTTTGTATATTTTCCCCTTAATTTTATTGAGAAACAAATAGCAATTAGTTTCAAAACAAATGGGTAGAACAGTTTCAATAATTAACACATTGCATACATTCTTCCTAGTGGTTAATTGCTGTACAAGATGCGGACATGATATCCTATTTACAAACACTATTAGAATAAATCCCTCTATTAATTAAGAGAATGTAACTATATGTTTATCCTAACCATTTTGAATACACAGATACAAAATGGACATTCATCTGTATCCCCTTTTTTGGTTAAGTTCTGTTATTTGAATATTGTAGGCATGTAAACTCAGGAAAATATTCTAAAAGAATCCAGTAGTCCATAATAGTATTGGGTCTTTTGCTTCACTGGCAATGTCAGAAATTGTTGACCTGAGTCCCCTACAGCTCAACATAACACCATGGCTTTACTTCTTATACTTTGTTTTTATACTTTTCT
>NW_004524878.1:1022092-1036897 GCF_000260255.1 Octodon degus
TGTTCATCTCAGATGCCCATTTCTGGATTGGGTGATCCAAAAATTTTAAGGTGAAATGTCAAACTATTAGTTAACTAATAGGTAATTCTTATTATTTAAACGTTCTTTTTTGTGTGTATTTTAGGGAAGGGTCTACAGGGTGTCAGGGTCTCACTACGTTATTGCACCTTTTTAATAGGTGCATTAAAAAATCCACCTATTTACAGCCTTCCAAGAGCTGGGATTACAGGCGCACACCATATTTAATGCTTCTTAAGCATACTGTAAAATTTTTTTTCAATTTTTATTTTTACTTATTTTTTTATGTATTTAATACAGGGTCTACAGGGTCTCACTACACAGATCAGACTCGTAGTGATTCTCCTGTTTTCAGCCTCCCAAGTGCTGGGATTACAGGTGCGTGCCACTAAACCCAATCTCTAGCACCATCTCAGCATGCCCCAGGGGCAGGGCCAGCACAGCACACTGTGGATCAAACCCTGGTCCCTGTATCTGCCTCAGCAGGTACTTTAATCCACTGAGCTATTTGACCAGCCCTAAATTTTTTTCAGTTTTTAAATGAGGCTCGTATAACTCCTAACATCGAAAAAGGCAAGGGCAACATGAAACAAAGAAAGCTACAGTGAAAACTCCTAAGTAAATTGATGGTGAACCTAATAAAGTATCATATTAAACCACCTGGGGTTTAATCTTAAAATTTAAGTATAGTTTAACACTTAAAACTCTATTAATGTAATTACTTCATTGATAAACTTAAAGCGAAATATGATTATTTCAATGGATATGATAAATATGCATTCACTGAAAAAATTAAAAAGAAAGCTAATAGCAAGAGTTGACAAGGATGTGAAAAAATTGGAATCCTCATTTTGCAAAGTATAAAAACTAGAACCCAAACATATTGTTGGTGGGAAGGCTAGCAGCTATTTTGCAAAATAAACATGGTAGTTCCTTAAAAAGTTAAACATAGGCTTACTACTCTACTTATTAAACATAATACCCAATAATTTCATTCTTATTGAAAGACTGCAGAGTAAATATATTTTGTGAAATACTATGTTACCATGTTTCTAAAAAACTGAAAAAAATTGGGGCTGGCCAAATAGCTCAGCTACCCAAGAAAAATTAAACCAGGTGTCACCACAGAGACTTGTGCACAAATGTTTACAGCATCATTTCTTTATTTCAAAGAGGAAAAAAACAAAACAAATAACAAAAACAAAGTAACATGAGAGAGTAAAAAGGGTTCAGAATTTCAAAACAAGAATAGAAGATTAACAATGGTGGCTACATTGTGCACTGTCATCAACAAATTTGTTGCTCAGACTACCAGACCTAGGCATGCATGATTGATAAACTAGAGATGCTGCACATGTTGATCAGGTAGTAAGGAGATAAATAAAAACTGTGTCTCCACAAGATGGATAAATATTTAGAAATATAAAGGAACAAAGTACAGAGAAATGCTACAACACAAGTATACCGCAAAACCATTATGGTAAGCGAAAGTAAGCCAGACATAAAAGATTACATATTGTATGATTCCTTCTATAAGAAATGTTTGAAAAAAAAAAAAAAAGGAAACTCTTAAGAGACTGAAAAAAACCCCTCAAACCTAAAAAAAAAAAAAGTAAGGCTAGAAACATTAATGGCTCCTTGGGGCTGGGGTAGGAATGAGATTGAGTATAAATGAGCACAAGGGAACTTTTTGGGCTAAGACTATTTTAAAACTGAATGGAGGTAATGGTTGTAAAACTGTAACTATATGAAAAAATCATGGAATTGAGCATCTTTTATGGTATTTAAATAAACTTTAATAAAATCTGCTAAAAGTAATTTTTAGAAACATGGTAACAGACTTTCACAATAGATATCTATACATAGATATATAGATATATAGATATATAATCTGCAGTCTTTATGAAAACTGTTTGACGATAATGAAATTTTATTTTGGTACTGAGAATTGAACTCAGGACCTTGTGCTTGCCAGGCAGGTGCTGTGCTGCTCAACTATGCCCTCAGGCCAATGATGATAATGAAATTAAACAAAAATTTAAAAGAACCAAAATACACTCATAATTTTGGATTAATTCAACAAAAATAATGTCTGAGGTATAATCACCTAAAATCTATAAACAAAACAACTTTAAGAAGAGCTTAGAGGAAAAAAAACTTTAAAAAATCCTTGAAAATAGGAACTATGATAAAAATGCAATCCAAGATTATTTGATATAACTAAAAAAAAAGTAGCTTGATCAATGGCCATTGATCGCAAAATCAAATTGTTCAATTGCAATCCATTATTAACTTGACTTTTTTCCCCATAGAAAGGCATCCTTATAAGCGTACTAACTCACCCATATAGATGGGAGTCCCACAAGTGGCCTGCAGCATGGCTTCACTCCCACCATGCTTCTGCACTGCTAAGCCAAAATCAGTCACCTAGAAGAAGAAAGAAACACAGCATCGACACCCACTTTCCAGCCCTGAGCTCAGTCATCCTGAAGACAGGACTGTCACCACACTGCAACCATTATTTACTATGTTCTTGGAGTCAGGACTTGCCCTGTGTTACCAGCAGAGAACCCTCTTTCCCTCCCTCCCTCCCTCTCCATGTGGAGAAGAAACTCAACAGGGAACGTTGGCTCATTAAGTCTACAGAGAACACCCAGGACACAGACTGTCTGTGCCCTCTAATTAAGCCCACCCATTCACAATAGGAAGTTACATCTTGGAAGAAGGCACTTACCATCATTTAGTATTTTTCAGATAAGGTGTTTTTAAAAAGTTCTTTCATTACAAAATGTATTCTAACCTTAGTGTATTTATTATCTACTTTTCTGATACTCAAGTTATGTTCCACTTTGAAGCACCATTAGAAATGCAATTATCCTTTATCAGCACTCACTGAAGCTCTTCTTTTTTTATAATTATTTGTAGTTGGTAAATACTATCTTTTCTTGACTATTATTTCCTTTGTGATTCTACAGCATACTAATTAAAACAATTACTACACTATTAAAAACTACGAGGAGAAAATTAACAAGAAAAAAATCCACAATACCACAGTGTAACTACAAATACACTGGAGGCCTGCTGCTGCAGCAACTGCAGCCTTTCCGCTCCATGCTAAATCTTGGTAATTAAACACTTGCTTATTAAATATTTAGAATGTGCCCTTGGTCTTCTCTCCCAAGGTAGAACACCCTGGGCTGAAAGCAGAAATGCAGGCACATTTATTGATCATATAAATACAGGCTCTGGGTCAACACTGACTGCAAAAGGTTTCTGGTATCTCTTGGTATAAGAAAATGTTCCTGGCTCATGTGTAATATAAGTATCTTTCTAAATAGATGGATCAATTTCTCCATGATTTTTCATACTATCCCACTTGAAGCATTATGATGTACATCTTTATTGAAAATCTATGCAGACATCAAATACACAATTTTGCAACCCAACTGAATTCTTTGGAGACCACTCAATTCCTTCACTTGCCAAATACTAATTAAGCATATTCAGTGTCTCAGGCACTCCTCCAGGTCCCAAGAGTACGACAGACACAATCCCTGCCCTCATGAAGTTTACCAAATACTCAAGGACATTGACCTGTGTGGTCCAATAACGCCCTCGAGCCTATTTACACTGCATTATGACTCCGCCTCTGCAGCTGTAAGTAGCTAACCGCAAGGGTTCATCCCAAAATCAACACATTCACATATTTCCAAAGCACTCACTATTAAAGTGCTGAGTAATAAATAATGACTCCTATCATTTATTTGACATTAAGGAACACTTAATTTGAATAAAATCTTCAAGAATAAACAGTTGGCACATTAATTGTGCTTAAGACATAAATATTAATACCCAGGAAAATTGTCAATGAGAAATACAGACTGTAGCATTTATTCTCAAAAGCACAGCCAAGGTGTGTTTTTCTCTAAATCTGTAACACATTTACATTAAATTACCAGGCATAATTTTGAAATTAATTAGCATTCAGAGCATCTGTTTGCTCGCTATTAACTAATGGTTTGGCGCCATCCAAATGGGTATGTACTTTAAAAAATACAGTTGTGAAACTTAACTTGTAAAATTATTCTTGTCAGCTACAACCTCCTTTGTGACATTTTTAGTTTCTAGCACAAACCACTCCTTTCCTGGCTGCTTTAAATCCACCAAAATGTATCTAAAAAGATCTATTTTGCCACTTTGCTGTTAAACTGTGTATGGACAAATACTTATCACCATTTCTAATATCTTACCTTTATATTTAAGTTCATTTCATTGTTAGCATCAATAAAGCTGCTTTTAACCATTATGTTTTCCAATTTTAGATCTCTGTGTACTATATCTACCAAGAGAATAGACAACAAGTCAAATGAAATGAATAATGGAAAATGAAGGTAACAAAACTAGGATAGTAAAGATAGTTAACAGATTAACATTTGCTGCTGAAAATTTGGAGTGGGACTAAGTATAATTCTCATTCTGTTATCTTAAGCACTCTCCCCTGAATCTCTAACCCTCAGGAGCGTTGTCCTCGCCTCTTCATCCCCACCCATTCCCTGCCTGCTCCAGCTGACTGCTCTTCATGATGAGTGGCCCAATGGTGTAGAGGACCCTGGCGAAGGCCCGGCATTCCCAGAAGGGAGGTGCTCTTAGTCAGAAGCCGAGAAAGGTTTCTCCTATCCTTAGGTGTTCAAAAGAGGGATGGTTTCTTTACTTCTCCACATATGTTACTGTGAACATAAGAATTATAACATATTGTAATTTGACTACATATATACAAACTATGTTTAGGTGCCTTTTTCTATAATATCAGCATACATTGTCTTTTTTTTTTTTTTTTTTTTCTTTTTGAGACAGGGCCTTGCTATGCAGTTTAGGCTGGCCTTGAGCTCACTTTGTAGCCCAGGCTGGCCTGGAACCCTCAGTGATACTCCTGCCTCAGCCTCCTAGTGCTGGGATTATAGGCATGAGCCACCACACCCAGTCTTTCCTATTCTTTATACATTAAAATTCTTTTCTGAATCTTTATTTTATTTTTTGGCAGAACCGGGGATTGAACTCAGGCCCTTGCACTTGCCAGGCAAGCACTTACTCTACTGAGTCATCTCCCCTGCCTCTAAATCTTTATTTTAGAAAATTATTTATTATGTATTTATCTATTATATGGTCTTGCTGCACAGCTCAGACTCACAGTGATCCTCCCGTCTCAGCCCTTCCCAGCCCAGCTTCAGTGCCTGGCATGGCACATCCAGGTTCTGGGGCCAGCATGGCATGCGACACCAGGGATTGAAGCCAGGTCCTTGTGCTTGCCCAGCAGGCACTTAAGACTGCTGAGCTATCTCCTCAGCCCTTTGTAAAAAATCTTTAAAACACAAAATTTGCAGTTGGACAAGGCAGGAGAAGCTCACATTAGATTTTTATGTTCATGAAAACAACCACGTGCCAAACACGAACCAGTTGGTATCTCTGGCATTTGTATCTCTAGAATCCAAATGCTCAGTTCCTCCAGCCCTGGAAGGAGGAAGCTGCATGAGCCCTGCACTTACAACTAGACCCAGGCAGTTGCGGCCCTCACTCAGCCCCAGGGTTTAGCTTTGGGGTTTTATTGCCTCCGTTGCTCTGCTCACCTTTTCTTACATGAGTTCCACACATTTTCATTAGTAATCATTGTAATATGCTTTGACCCTTGGTAAGGCAAGATTCCACTTCTATTGTTGTTCTTTTTACTTGTTGTCTGGCTTCTAGCCCATTTTAGAGTAAGCTTATCAAGTTCCATGAAAATGCTACTAAGATTTTGTTTGGACTTATACTGAATTGATAGTTTACTATGAAAAGGTTTACATGAGCATAATGGTAAGCTTTTGCAAAAATTATTTCCCTCTGATTAAAAGGCCCTCCCTCTTTTTTCACTGAGTTTGTATCCTTCAAATAAAATATTACTTCCTCTAAATGTTCTCCTGACTTTTCAAATCCAGTGGGCACTTACATTCCTGTGCTCTTTGCACTTTGTATGGTTCTCCATGACAGTATTCAACATACTGGATTAGAAGTCATTTTCCATATTCATTGTCCCACTGGCTTTAATTCCTTGAGAAGTGGGGGCCTTATAGTTATTTATTTATTTATAGTCTTTTTGAGACAGGGTCTTGCTATGCACTTTAGGCTGGCCTTGAACTCATGTTGCAACCCAGGCTGGCCTGGAACCCTCAGAGATCCCCCTGCCTTGGCCTCCCAAGTGGTGGGATTACAGGCTTCTGCAACCACATCTAGCTGGGGCTTTATATTTTAATCTTCATAACTCTAGAACCAATCACAGTGCACTAGGTACTCAGGAAGTATCTGCTGAGGAAGCACAAGGTTCCAGTACCAGCTCACTATGTCACTGAGACAAAATTTTTCTTTCTCTGTAAAATGAGAAAGTCCTAAAGCAACATGTAAGCCAAAATAAACTTGAAGGAAGAAAGAAGTAGCATGAGACAAAACAATACCATTAAGTCCAAAAAATAGTAAAGATATTAGCATAATAGAATAAATTTAAAATGTTGATTTAAAAGTACCGTGAAAGGGCCAGCCAGATAGCTCAGTGGATTAAAGCACCTGCTTAGGCAAATGCAGGGACAAGGGTTCTATCCCTCACATGCTGCTAGCCCTGCCCCCAGGGTGCACTGAGACAGCAACTGAGATTGCGCATGGTGGTGCGTGCCTATGATCCCAGTGCCTGGAAGGCTGAAAATATAAGGATCACTATGAGTCTGCTCTACGTACTGAGATCCTGTAGACCCTGTACTAAATACATAAATAAAAATATAAGTACTGTGAAACTACTCTGTATGATACCATACTGGTAGAGAAAAGTCATCAATATTTGTCAAAATCCATTGAATGTTTAGCACCAAGAGTGATTTCTAGCATAGGCTATAGTATTATCTTATATTTTATTATATTTTGTATATTATCTTTTGCATGTTATAGTATATTCTGTATTATATATTTCTGTGTTTATTTTGCATATTATTTGCATATATATAATATTATGATATTATGTTTTCAGTGATAGTGATGTGCAAATATGGGAACATCAGTAACAACAAATGTACTGCTCTGGTGTGGAATTTGAAAGTACAGAAGGCTTTGTACATGGTGGAATGGGAAACACAAGGAAAGCTCTGTGTTTTCTCCTCCATTTTGCTGTGGATATAAAACTACTCAAAAATAAAGTCTAAAATTACTCAAAACAAGAAAAGTCTACACTCGTAGTGATGACCCTATGGCATGCATGCTGCAATGGGCTGTTTGTGCCACTGAAATGAATACTTTTTTAAATGTATTTAGTACAGGGTCTACAGGGTCTCACTACACAGATCAGATTCATGATTCTCCTATTTTCAGCCTCCCAAGCACTGGGATTACAGGCAAGTGGCACTATGCCCAGTCTCAGTTATTGTCTTAGTGTGCCCTAGGGGCAGGGCCAGCACAGCAGGCTGGGGATCAAATCCCAGTCCCTGCCACCTGCCTACGAAGGCATTTTAGTCTGCTGAGCTTTCTGGCCGGCCCCGTATTTGTGCCATTCAAAGCTCTAAAACTTCTCCATTGCTTGCCTAGATATATACATTAATACAGTCTATATACAAGTACTGAAAAGAAAATGAATTTATTGAGAGTACTAATCAAGACAAAGAAAGCTTGTTCTTTCTTTAAAACTTGGAGATTGTTTTGGAGACCGGGTTCAATTATTATATTCCAAAAAAACTTATAAAAATTAGGATCAAGACCTAGAAATGTCTTAATTTCAAACACAGAAAGAGGATCTAATATGCAATCTAAGAAACAAATAAAATTTAAAAGCCTGCTTACAAAAGAAATTGGAATGTTCTCAGAATGTCGAAGAGGAGATTGCTGGGTCCAAGAATTCAGTAAGAGGCAAAGCAGCTCTTTCATGTATGAGGGAACAATAAGAGATTATCTGATTTCTCTTAGCTTCAAATTTTAATTTTTGTTAGTACATATTTGTAGCAACTCCACACATGAAATGTAAACATTATTTGTCTAATTTTTTGTTGTTGGATCTGTATTACACTTTTTAAAAAATTTTAATTAATTTTAATGAAAAAGAAATAGCAATAAGACAGTTTCAAAACTGGTTAGTAGGACAGTTACAATAATTAATACATTGCATATTATTGCCTTCGTAGTAGTTATTCAGAAGACAAGATACAGGCATGATATCTTGTCTAAACAATATCAGTACAAACCTTTCTTCTCACTGAACTAAAAGAAAGTAGATGTATATTAACCTATTTTGTATATACATATATATTTTTTCACTACAAAATGGTCCATCCTGTATATCCTCCTTTTTTTGTTTTGCTTTGTCAGTGATGTATTTGTCTAATTTTGATTTAATACTATTCTCTGCTATTCAAACTGGGTAGAAATGCTCACAACTGCTTCTTTGTCCATATACTATGTAACTATATACCTGCTTTGTTTCTAATTGAAATATATCTAAAACTAAAAGAAAATAGAAAATAAATAACAAATAACTATCCTTTATTACCAAGTGCTATTTATTAACTCTGAATTCTTTTTTTTTGTTGTTGTTGTTATTGTTAATTTTATTGAGAAACAAATAGCAATAAGACAGTTTCAAAACCGATTAGGACAGTTTCAATAATTAATACATTGTATATTGTTGTCTTCATAGTGGTTATTCATAGTAAAAGGTTAACTCTGAATTCTGAATACAATTACTTTTAAACAAAAGTGCTATCTGTGGGTGGAGTGTGGTCCTCTTCTTACCCTTATTGTGAAGATACGCAATAGCTGATGCGAGACTTTGAATGATCCACCGTGTTTCATTCTCTGAGAAATGGCTTTTCCTATCCAGCATTTCTTTGAGTTCTCCATCCTCACAAAGCTCCATCACAAGGTACATTTTCTGACATTATATATTTAAAAGAGAAAGAAAGAGTATGTATCTGGGTATGCTCAAAATGTCACATATTGCACATATGATCACAATCTTAAAGTCAATTTATTCATTCAAAAATATTTTATGTATTACTTGCAAGATACTGTTCCTGGAGGAGCTAAGGAGTAGGCACATAGCCTTGCCCTCAAGAAGCCCACGGTGTAGTTACAACTACAGTGTCACATGCCGAGTGCCAATGACCCAGACGCTATTGGGTTATGGAGAAGGGGCAGCTTCTGCCTGAAGGATTCTAAGGAGAGACAGTCTAGCCAGGGACAATATCTGAACAGGGGTTTACAGGTAGAGAATGCAGAATGCAGAGGAAAAGGCAGAGCACATGGGAATGGTCTCAACAACAACTTGAAACAGCACTAGCTGCTAAAAGAATGACAAATATCTCTGTGTTAATAGCACTGGGAGCCTGATAGTGAGGAAGGGTTGGTGCCAAGTTGTAAAGTGCCTTGGATATCGTGCTAAAGAGGATGGATTTCTTTTCCCGTATGCAACAAGAAGTCAGTAAGGACTTTTAGGCTAACATCTTGGGAGGCAGGAAGTTATATGGTAGCATTATCAGTTTTGCATTTCTAAATGAATACCCTAAAGGTAATGCATAGCCGGGATCAGCAACATTTTTCTAGGAAGGCCAAACCTAAGAGCAAATGTTATAGGCTTCGTAGACCACACAGTCTCTTTCACAGCCACTCAGCTCTGCTCCTGCAGCATGAAAGCAGCCATAAACAAGACAACAACACTTTATTTATGGACTTGGAAATTTGAGTTTCATGTAATTTTCACATGTCATGAAATATTACTCCTTTACAGTTTTTCAATGATTTGAAAATGTAGAAAACTTGGCTTATGGGCCATACAAAAATGTGCAGAGCCAGATTTAGCTCATAGGCTGTCATATACTGACTTCTTTTTATAGGGGTAGATGTGAGGTTCAGAACGGAGACAAAAAAGGGGAGATGAAAAAGACATGGCAATACATAGGAGGTATAAACACAGAGACTCGCCTGCTAACTGGGTATTGTAGAGAGAAGGCGTGGACGAAATGCCTCAGCCACATATGCCATTTCTTCTGAGGCATATTATGATCTCTTTAGGTATTAAAACAGGCAAATCATCTATTCACTCAAAAAGATTCAGGTAACTAAAATGCAGGCCCTCTCCACATGAGTTGTGCCGGGCACAGACTACCCTCCACATCCCCATTCGAACCTCTGCTGCTCAATTTTGGTTGTTCTTAATATTTTGAGATCCATTTCTATTGTTCTAACTACTGTTATTATAATCTCTGTATTCAATCAGTAAGGCTTAAAGCAGGAAAAATAGGTTAATTTTAACCACACAATTCTGATTCACTGAAATTCACTTTAAAATTACAAAAATCACTGCAAGTCTAACACATAAATCAGCCTTTGAGGTGACCATATTTTTCACTGGCAGCACTCTAGGATCATTGGTACCTGAATGTCAAGTGAACTCTTTGGAAGGAAAAGGTACATTAACAGTGGCTATACTGTAAATTGATGTCAATTTAAAATACGTAAGTTGATCAAAATTATACCAATAAAACCTACAAAACAAGTTGTCTTATAATTACTAAAAACAACTACAAAGATCTGGAGAATATTTGGATTCATAAGAAACCACAGAAATGATCTGTATTTAACTAATTAGGCAGCAATTTCCTTTAGGTGGCTTTAATGAAAAGTCCAGCTGTCCTGGCTAGGGCTCCACCTGCAAGCCTGGTGAACGTCCCCAAGACCTGGTGAACT
Source organism: Octodon degus (assembly GCF_000260255.1). Classification (NCBI taxonomy): domain Eukaryota; kingdom Metazoa; phylum Chordata; class Mammalia; order Rodentia; family Octodontidae; genus Octodon; species Octodon degus. The sequence continues at coordinate 1,032,860 of NW_004524878.1, forward strand.
TTCTGTAAGAAGCGTGGCAAGCACGCAGAGTGACAACCCCACAGAGTGACACAGTACAAGAAAGCCAAGGAAGGATTCCCAATGTGCCCAGGGAAAGTGGTATCATGACAGAAAACAGAGTGGTTATGGTGGACAGACTCAGCCGATTTTCCAGAAAGCCAAAACTACACAGAAGATGGTCCTGAGGCTTGAGTGTGTTGAGCCCAACTGCAGGTCTAAGAGAACACTGGCTATCAAGAGATGCAAGCATTTGGAACTGGGAAGAGGTAAGAAAAGAAAGGGCCACGTGATCCAGTTTTAACTTTTCATGGTTTGTTTTATTGTGAAGACAATAAAATCTTGCTGTGTTCAAAAGAAAAAAAAAGAGACAGAAAAGAAAAGTCTAGACATTTGTTCGAATTTAATAAAGTAGAAAGGGCATATCTGGCCTGTGTGAATCAAGGATGAGCAATACACACAAGAGGACAATCACAGATGGTGGTTTCCTTAGTCTTTAAACTTTTCTAAACTTGTATTTCCACTAACATCCATGGTGGAGTAACAGATTTATCCTTCTGTTTGAAACAACTTAAGAACTGGACAAGAAGACTGGGTGTGGTGGTGCACGCCTATAATCCCAGCACTTGGGAAGCTGAAAACAGGAGTATCACTGGGAGTCCAATCTACATAGTGAAACACTGTAGACTCTGTACTAAAATTAAAAAAAAAAAAAAGAACTGGCCAAGATACTTAAAACAATGTTTAGACATTAGAGTAGTAATAGGAGGAGGAGGAGGAGATGGAGAAAGAGAAGGAGGGAGGAAGGGAAGGGGGGAGAGACAGAGAGAGAGAGAGAGAGAGAGAGAGAGAGAGAGAGAGAGAGAGAGCCCAAGACCAAGACCCTATGATTCCTGAGTGGAGAAAGTTTCTAGACCACAGGGCAGGGATGGGAAATCCAAGCAGGCCCCAGAAACTCTATGAGTGTGATGAGGTGGAAGTGGGAGCTCAACAAGACCAGGACCACTAAACTTCACACAATAGTAACAAAGAGGGGAAACTCCAGAGACTTACTTTGTTTTCGGCAGAATGCTAATCAGCACATTTCCCAAAGGTGGGAAATGAACTGTGCAAAAGGAACAGGGAGAACAGTCACCTGAGCTTGCTCTTGTCTAGAAACTGTGCACTCCCACTAGCCGGAGTGAAAGCCTCAGAATCCATGAGGCTCTGGGCAATGCATACATGCTCAGGAGAGTTACACCTCATCAGTAGGGAAAAACTAGCTCTAGAATAATCACAGTTGCTCTGGTACCACCTAACTAAAATTATAGCAAGTTTTGAAAGTATCAATGTGTTTATAAGTGACTAAAAGTTCAAAAATATTTATAAGAATATAAAACATCCAGTATCTAAAATGGTAAAATTCACTATGTCTAGAATCTAACAAAAATAAGTATATAAAGCATGAAAATAATGAAGAGGGACATTCAATCCATTTAAGTTGACTTACAAATGACACACATGATAAAATTAGAAAAAAGATAGCATCATATTATAGTTATTATAATTATATTCAAGAAAGTGAAAGATTGAGTATGCTAATAGACACATGGAATGTGTGTGTGTGTGTGTGTATATATATATATATTCCACTGGAAGAGATTAATAGCATATGTAATATTATTAAATCTGATGACAGAGTAATAGAAATCATGCAAAGAGAAAAAAGAAGAAACACTGTTGAAAAAAGTGAATGAAGACACCAGCATACTATGGACACTCACACAATCTTCCATATGTATTTGAAGTCCCCAAAAACTATTTGAGGAAATAATGGCCAAAGAATTTCCTAACTTTGATGAATTCCATAATTCACAGACTCCATGAACCCTGCCTGAGCACAACAAAAGGAGGATTATATCATAACACATCATAATCAAATTGTTTAAAACTGAGACAAAGAACAAAGCTATTCAAAGAAGGTCTGGAGACAAGGGAGATTACAAGTTGAGGTTAGGGTGTAGCACGGTGACACAACACACACTTAGTATGCACAAGGTTTTGGGTTTGATGCCAGCACTGACAAGAGGGGAGAGTGAGATGAAGGATGCAAACAATTACAACCTAAGACTGGAAAGGGTAGAGAGGACTTTTGATTTTTTGTTATCATTTCCACATACTACTCCTATGAAGGACAACTGTGATCTTTAACAGTTATCAAGCACTCTTAATAAATCTAACACACCACATAACCCAAACTGAGTATTACTACCTTAGAGACTGGCAAAGAAAATTAACACTGACATTTAATAAGACAGATGCTTTAACAGTGTCCCAGTGTCTCATTTGGTTACTTCAATAACCAAAGTGAAGTAAACAGTATTATTAAATCCATTTTACAGATGAGGAATGAGGTGTGCAAAAAGGCAGAGTAACTTGACTGTGCTCCAGTAGGTAATGAGTCATGGAGTCAGGAGTCACGTGACAAGCAATCTGACTCCAGAGTCCACATGTCTGACCACTGCACTATGCTGCTCCCAAGTGGATAAATCTACAACAACCCAAATCTACAACAATTGAGAGGCAGGATGAAAAATAAACCAGGCATCTGAATGACTCTAGATAAAGTAAAAGTGTTTAAAGAGAAGAATGATAACATCTACAGAGAAAAGAAGATAAAACATATGGGAATGACATGGGTGATAAACTATTTTCTATATAATGCCAAGTGTATCAGGCCAATGTGATCAAGAAACTAAACTTGCAAACATGTGACATTATTCCAACAGACTAATGGAGAGACACAGAACTAAAGCAAAAGGAAGGCCATCTCTCAGGAAGCTCTAATCATTATTAGCTGTGTATGAAGTTGTTCTAATTTTAAACATTTGTTTCCAACATGCCACCAGAACATATTACAAAAGCCATCAATCTAATCATCAGACACCTAATTATACAATCAATAATAAAAGTCCTCGAGAATGTTCTCATCAATCTGCAGTGACAGACTCATGCCAAGGACATGAGCAACTGTGCCCAGAGGGATTGCTTCAGAAAGGAATGATATTCATTTTGTAACAATAATAACTTCCAAAACACAGCACCTGATGGAACTTTACCTTAGGCGTCTCAAATATTTGTTCCAAGTGTATGATGTGCTCATGTTTTACACTTTTTAGGATGTTCACCTCACGTTCGAGTAACTTCACAGCAGAGCTTCCAGCCTTAATCAATGAAGAAACACAGATTTCACATACGTCTGTTATTCTCACATTCCTCAGTACAAAAGTTATTTTATATTGTTTTCTACACTTCTTGAGAAATTCCTTTTTCAAATGATACCAGGCAGTTTATCCCATGATCAGATGAAATCATGTCCCTTCTTTCCTTTGTTCAGTTTCAAAGTCTATTTAATTTGGTCTCATATTACAATTATCTCATGCCTATTTCTATAAATTAGCGACATACAATATGTCATCTGTCCCTTCCCAAAATTCTTCCAATTTTTAATATGTTTTTTGATATTTCCTTCAGAATCACATTGATTCTTTCATGTTAGCATAATAAAAACAAAATCTTCTAAAGATATCTATTGGAAATATTTTTTCTATATAAAATGTTTTTATTTTGCCTTGATTTAATTTACATATATCAAAAGCAACAATAGACAATGAGACTTGACATTTGACCCTGTATTCGTACCTCCTGCTCCCTTTGTTTAACACAGAGACAGAAAAGAACCTTAGCATCGTGCCTTGGCTTCAGAACAACTTAGACCAAACTTCATCTCCTAACATCTAACTCTTACAATGTCTGATAGCAAAACCAAAGACAGGAGCATGTCAAGGTTTCAAAAACTTCATTTACAGCATAGGTGACTGACTGTCTACCATGTCATCTAAGAAATTCTGGAGTCCCAGCCCAGGCGGCAGCGTGGGCCGGACCCTCTCCCAGCCCCTCGGGCCCCCCCCCACCACTCCTCAGTGCCTCCCCCAACCCGCCCGCCCAGTAGGATTTTCTGCCGAGTTCCAGGAGCCCCCAGACCCAGTCCTAGCCCAGGTC
>NW_004524878.1:1038650-1039333 GCF_000260255.1 Octodon degus
GTGTTTGTAAATAGGATCACAAGTCCGCATCTTGTACAGCAATTAACCACTAAGAAGAATATATGCAGTGTATTATTTGTTGAAAAAAAATAGATTTATTTCACTCAAAAAAAAAAAAAAGAAAGAAATTCTGCTATAGGGCCCTTTTCTCCCCTCACCACCACCACCACCACCACCACCACCACCACCACCACCACCACCACTACCACCACCACCAGCAAGGCTACTGATACTAAAGTTATCATTACTCGAAGATAAGCATTGTCCTATTTTTTGGGTCCCATTAAATCATAAAAATATCGCTGAAAAAAGAAAATAAAAGACCTAGTCCTCTAGCTACCACCCACCCCCAGTTTAGGAGGATGTAATGATTTTTAAAAGAAAGGAACTGATCACAAAACCAGTATTATCTAATTAAAATTTTATCTAGAATCACTCCTGCTTCTAATTAACTTTGTTCTTTCCCCTTTAGTATCTTAGGGTGAGTAGAGTACTGACCACCCTCCTTTACCATACCCATGTAGGTGCAAGCCTATTTTAAGGTTAATCCTGATGTTCAGAAATGCTGACAAGGAGTGAATTCCTGTCCAAACTAGATATGAAAAGTTGCCATACTTTTTCTTACTATCCATCCCAAATCTGTTCCTGTGTTTCTCTTGAAATGTCTTTTTAAAATTTTTTTT
>NW_004524878.1:1040467-1041346 GCF_000260255.1 Octodon degus
GGCCCTCCTTTTTCTCCAATTTTGGTCTGCAATCTTAGGTCAAATGTCTTGACTGCTATGTAATACAATAATATGCCATCCAATTCATATATTTACTAGTAAATTTCATTTTACTTAGTTTCCAATGAACTCTCACCATCAATATATGTGTGAAAGAGTAATTACTAAAGTTATTTGTCCACTGTAAAACTGAAAACCTGATCTACCTGACACCAAGAAAGCAAGAGACATAGCATTCTAGCTAGCACTGTGGGATGCTATCTATAATTCCAGATAATTCCAAAAATTCTAGAAAGGTTCTTATGCTTTGTTAAAATTGATATGTTACTGTATTAAACTTTAGAGAGAAGTTCTCCTGCCTCAGACTTCCAATGCTAGGATTACAGGCATGTACTACCATGCTCCAGGCTATAGTTTGTTTTTAGAAATACATAAAACCTGCCATTTATCTTCATAAATGTAATATTTATCATCACAAATCTTAGAAGAAAACACCATAATGTTGTTGGATTTTTTTCCCAAAATTTTTTAAAGCTGATAAAATGATCCAAGTAAAAAGTCTGAGACCTTAAACTCTCCTTTAAAGAGAAGCCAGTTTTTCTCTCCCACAGATAGGAAATGCATGGAGGAATACAGTGATTATAAGCAAACAGTGTAGCACATAGACATGAGGGAAAGTGGCTCAAACTGAAGAAGCAGGCAGGATGAAGACACGAAGAATTACCCAGCAGTGAGGGATGAGAGAACTGAACAAAACAGAAGGAAGGACACCTATGTCTGACACCTACATCTCAGAACAATTAAGGGCACAGATTTACTTTTTTTAAATTTAATTTTATTTTTTATTAATTTTATTGAGAAATAAATAGCAATGAGGCA
>NW_004524878.1:1044821-1048784 GCF_000260255.1 Octodon degus
GGCGGGGTGGGGGAGGCACTGCGGAGTGGTGGTGGGGTGGCCCAAGGGCCTGGGAGAGGGTCCAGCCCACTCTGTGCCTGGGCTGGGACTCAGAAAAATTCTTATGGATTTAAAATTTAATAAATTTTGGACTTTTAAAAGTACACAGTTTTTATTTAAAGGAAGAAAACGTAAATTTTTTAAGACAGGAATTTTCCTGAACACTTCAAATCAGTTGACAAATATATCCTAAAACCATTTTTAAAATTACTTAGCATTATTGCAATTTTCTTCATTTCCTTTAGTCTTATTTTAAAGGAAAACATTTTATTTTTTTAAATGGCTCTAATACTTAATTTATATCTCTCAATAATTGGAATCCTGGGAAGAATAATGCTGATAGTGATCTAATCTGGAAAAGATTAGGGGTTCACAAGACAAACCTTCAGGACCTGTCGCCATGGGAGTGAATGACTGAACATCTGGGGCCATGGAGATAGCTCAGCGGTCTCAGCGCTTACGTGGCAAGTGCAAAGACCAAAGTTCGATCCCTGGTACTGCATGCCATGCTGGCCCCACCCTGGGCATGCTGAGCTTGTCACCAAGATCCAGTGTGATGGTGAGTGCCTGTAATCCCAGCACTGGGGAGGCTGAAAACAGGAACATCACTACATCTGAGTTGCACAGTGAGACCCTGTACCAAATACATAAATTTTTTTTAAAGAAATTCATCAGGCCTCTGTATTTTTCAGAAGTCTTCGCAAACATTTCACAATTGCCTTTAAAACTAGCCAAGATGCTTGAATCAAACTGCTCTCCTTTGGTCTAACAAAAATGCCCTCCACTTGAATTGAAGTCCATTTGGTCCTCTTTACAGAATATAGTCTGCATTTTCTTTAGTAGAACATTTGACAGAAATTTTCTCCTTTCTTTACTTCTCTAGAGACTGATTTTAAAATTCCTGTTTCCATTCACCACAGCTTAGGAAAAAAACCCTAAAAGCGCCTGATGGCACCATCTCACTTTCCCTGTATACCTCAATAGCTGCTCCGTTCTCCATCCTGATGTGAGGAACTTTGCCCTCGGTAACATTTCCTCGACCCCACTGCTGTTGAGATGTTTTTCTCTCTACGACTGAGGTTCCTAATGACTAGGACAAAAAGGAAATAGGAAAAATAATGTTAAGACACATTATTCTTATTTATACAGAACTCTAGATACATCTGATAAAATTTTAGTATGTGTGATATTTACTGTTAAAAAATAACATACTGTCTTTTTCAAATTCTAAGTCCTACATGATTAATTGGCTACATAAGACCTTAAGAACTCACTCAATCCAATCTTCTCAAACCAGACAAGTCTACATAATAACCTGCCTAACATATACACCAGAATTTACTTGATAATTCTTTAAAATCAACAGAGAAGGCAACTTCAGTGTCCACAATCACCTTTGTTTCAAAACATAAAATAAATTTCTAATCACTTATATATAAATTGGTCAGACATTCATAAAGTGCGCTTTAAATGAAATTAACAGTCACAACTCAGTCAGAGACACCTATGTTATACTGCAATACAAATCACAATAGGTGAGAGTAAAATGTGAAAAAGGTTTAATTTTGATGAGAATTTGACTTTTCTTAACTTTCTGTCTTATGCCAACTATAACTTTCCATACTAACTTTTTATATAGATGAATACAGACAAATCACTTCAACTGGTATCTAAAGGTTGTTTATAACCTATGCAAACTGACTTATAAAATATGTTAGATATTCTAGCCAGATAACTAGAAAACATGCATCTTAATAAAGATACCCATAAATCTCATTCTGCATCAGTTGATGAGAGTGCTCAAAAATTCAGAATTAATTTAACTTGGAAAACCAACCCTTTTCTGTATAACCCAGGGTCCTGTATAACTCAGGATCTTGACAAATATTTAATTTGGACAGTGGGTAGAAATATCAAATATCTAACTAACAACCAACTTTATTCATCTGGTCTATGTGAAAAAAGTATTCTTTTAAGAGTTAAGAAGGTAATGAATTAGCTTACAAGGACTCAGGGAACATGCAAGAGGAAAAGAATGGGATAAGAGAATGGGTTGCCAAATTGTGCTCACATGCCGAATCTTCAATATTTACCAAATCTTTCCCAGGAGCGTCTCTGCTGATATTTTTTTCTTTTTTTCTATCTGGTTGAAACAAGAATTCTGTACTATCAATACTTGATGTCTGTGACATTTCTACTACCAAAACTGGAGAAAGGCATGCTTCACAAGAAAGTCCATCTTTCTGAGATGTAGATGAGCAGCTGGGGCAACTTGTGGAGATTTTATTCAAATTATTATCAGCCATTTGTTTAATTCTGCAACAAGATTAACTTGAAAGACAATTCCACTTTTCAAGGAAGGGAACCAGGTCACAAAAAGTATGGTAGGTTGAAGGTGAAAACTGCAAATTCTAAATGGTGAGGTCCTTAGGTTTATGATGCTCCAGACTTATATTCACACAGCAGAGAGAGCTGCAGAAAGAAAAAAAAAAACGCCACTGAGAAAACTCATATCCTAGATATCAGTGAAAAACTAGTAATTTGAACTAAAAGCATTCCCTATAAACATGAAAGGTTAATATTAGCAACACAATTTGACCACAAATCTGCTAAAAATGTGATCATTTAAATAGGGTCTTATTAAATTGAAGTATTGGGTTATGAAATAAAATTTGGTGAATATAAATTTTAATAAAATAAAATAGCTAATATCAGTATTGTGCATAAATTCTTGGTAAATTCTAAGAAAAACTTAATTACACAAACATATACTACAGAGTGTTACTGTGGGGTTGTAGTAAACAAAAATCTAAAAGTACTGGTGTAAAATACACATTACATCTGGGTGTGGTGGCACAAACCTGCAATCTCAGCACTCTGGAAGCCTGAGGCAAGAGAGTACAAGCGCAAGCCCAGCCTGGGCAACTCAGCAGCTTAGTGAGAGCCTGTCTCAAAATAAAAATTTTTTTAAAAGGCTAGGGATGTAGCTCAGTGCAAAGGCCATAGGTGTAATTCTTCCTATTTTTTTTTTAAAAAGCCATGGTTTCAAAATGTAAAGTCATAATTTATTATCAGAATACATTCTTATTACATATTTCAAAAGGAATGATTTGGTTTTGTAAAACCACCTAATTCTAAAACATTTAAAGACAATATTAGAAGTAACCTCATTTTTATATTTACATTGCAAAAATAGTAATAAGGAGGTCCTATCTTACCCTGGATCTACAGCAGGAGGCCCTGAATTGTACCAAATAGGTTCACCTGTATAGTGGCAAGTTGGAAAGATATAAGCTGAGCAAGGAGGAATATACTTTGCAATACCAAGAAGGAAATACCTTGAGAAACTAGCCGAAGTAACTAGGAGTGTATTATTATGGGTTTATAGCATGCTATTTCAGATACTCTTTAAAAGTACATTGTAGTCACTGATCCATAAGGTCTGAAATATCTGGACTAACCTCGTTTCTTTAAGATGGGATAAACTTGGCCAGAACAGGATGTTAAATATTTTTATTTCATTAAAGAAATATATTTCTAGTCTTAGATGTCTAAGACTTTAATCAGCAATGTTTTACCAAGACCTTATCTATTTTGATTATCACATTTTTATTGGCTCTTCTGATATGTCATATTAAAATAAAATCTTTCATGATATTAAAGCATTCTTGAATTTATACTGTGCACCTTATGCATTCATAATCAATTATCCCATTAGGTACTGAAAATTGGCATATTCATATTTTGAGTTATCACAGTTATATTCAAGTGACTTTGGTATATATTTTTCCTGTTCAGTCACCTTTTGTTGGGTTTAGATAGAGGATGCTATGACAAGCCGCCCATATTCAGAATACCACAATGACAGGCACTCCCATCATGAAACAACTGTTACAAATTACCATCTGCAGTGCAGTAGCTTAG
>NW_004524878.1:1048884-1052104 GCF_000260255.1 Octodon degus
CATTGCCATTTAAATACTGCAGGTGCGTGAATTCAGTAAAATAATCCAATATAGTCCAGTAGTCCATAATAGTAGAGGGTTATCCGTAGGACACTGCGTTAGAATGCACTCTTATCTAGGACATCGGTAGCCCACAGCCCTACAGCTATGCATACTGAGCACCAGCCTTTACTTTCAACTCTGGCAAAATTTACCTATTTGGTTTCACTGGTTATGTACATGCCTCCATTGGCTTTTTCTAGACAGCACTTACCTTCTGAGGCTAGGAACTAGGCCCAATCTGGGAGAGCAAGGAATGTCCACACTTCTCCAGTCAGACATCCCAGGCGCTGGCACCCAGGATCAGATGGCACTGGTGTTGGAGCAAAAGCTGTGTGCCCCACTTACCCTGCACTGGCACTCTGTCCTCAGCACGCGCCCTTATAGGAAGCTTACCTTTTCTTTATTCACTTTTTTAATTGCCCACTTAGTGTCTGTTTCCTTGTCTGTAGCTTCAAAGACCATTCCAAAACTCCCTTGTCCCAGTATTCTTCCAAAAGTATAGATTTCCTAGAAACAAAAGAAGAGTTTCTTTATTGGCCCCTCTCTGTCATTCACCTGGTGTTTAAAATGAACATGCAACACTGACAGACCCTGGGCACTGGGGCCACAGGAGGAGATCCTTCTCCGGGGTACAATCAGGAGACACTGCCAGCACACATTTGCTTCAGTATTAACAAATAGATCTTAATTAACCTCAAATAAGACTTGATTAAATTTTCATTGTCCCCCTTTGGAGGGAAACTATAAAAGTCTTAATGGTGAAATAGGTAAAGCTTTAAAGTATAAAAAGAAATGTTTTCCAGTCTATAATGTTAATGAAATATCTGTGAGCAAAAGGATAAACAGAACATTAATACATACACGTGTATGTGTTTGCCTGTGTGCATGTATATAAATAATACATTCACCCAGAAAATTATCCCAGTACGTGCTAGAAGTTTTATTTTATTTTATTTTTCATTTTTTATGTACTTGGTACAGGTTCTCACTATGCAGCTTGGACTTGTAGTGGTCCTCCTGTTTTCAGTCTCCCCAGTGGTGGGATTACAGGCGTGCAGTACCACACCTGGACTCTGTCACTGGCTCAGCCTGGGGGTGGGGCCAGCAGGGCATGCAGGACCAGGGGTCGAACCCTGGTCCCTGTGCTTGGGAAAGCAGGTGCTTAGTTCACTGAGCTATCTCACTGACCCGTGACAGAAATTTTAATATAAATTGGCCCTGAGAAGAAAATAAATACCACCCATAATTATACCATCCAGGCCAACAAACTTTCCACTTATTTTTCCCCCTCTGCTTATCATGTACTTTAAAAGAGAGAATGTGTCACTTTTACCAATAGCAGAATTCTGGTTCACCGAGCAGTGTCCGGGCCCACTCTGCAGGAAAGCTGAGCTGGGGCACTAGGCGAGGCCTCTGCCAGGTCTGGCAGCCGAGGCCTTCCCTGCGGAGACCACCGTTCTTCCTGTTTGGTATTTAGTACAGGGTGCACAGGGTCTCACTACACAGATTGGACTCGTAGTGATCCTCCTGTTTTCAGCTTCTCAAGCGCTGGGATTACAGGCGTGCACCACCACACCCAGGCTCAACTGCTGTCTCAGCGCGCTCTGGGGGCGGGGCCGGCATGCAGGAGCAGGCGCAGTAATCAGCTCAGCTATCAGGCCAGCCTGCCAAGACTACTTTACCTTTCTGTGGAGCCACTTGCACCTTTGCCATGAAACCGAGAAACAAGCCCCTCGCATTTCCTACTGCTCACACTCCATTCTTATTTTCCTGAAGGAAGATTTGGTACCTACCAGCACCCCTCCTTCTTGTAGGGCTCCCCGACCGCCCCTGCATGGTGATCACGCCTTCATTTGTGCTCCTTCTGCATGACACGCCAGTCCTCAAACTTTATTGCTCTCTTGCTAATACTGGCTCACATTTTTCTTCCAAGATGGTAGAGACGGACTCCGAGGAGCTGCTTCTTTTGTAGCCCTTAAAAGAACTAGAACTTTCTTTGTCCCTGATACTACTTAATAGCATAATAGTAAGAATCAAAAGTCAGAAAACTTAGATGATTAAGAAAGTAAGATAAAAGGGCTGGCTAGATAGCTCAGCAGACTAAAGCGCCTGCTTAGGCAAGCACAGGGACCAGGGTTCGATCCGGTTTGTCATGCCGGCCCGCCTCCGGGGTGCACTGAGATGACTGAGACTAGGTATGGGGGCGCACGCCTGTAATCCCAGCATTGGGAGGCTGAAAACAGGAGGATCACTATGAGTCTGAGCTGCGTAGTAAGACCTTGTACCAAATAGATAAATAAATAAATTTAAACAAATTTTAAAAAGTCAAAAAATAAAGTTAGGATCCAGACCTTCATCAGGCCACGGCCCAGGTGCAGGCTTGGTATGGTCACCCACCTGGACACAGAGAACACTGCAGAGGAGCCCCGGCCCATCAGTGCCTTTACATTATTTTGGATATGGCCACGCCACACTGGTTGCTACGGGGGGGGGGGGGGTCACTGGCTACACAAAAGTAGGTAGCGTGCCGAGCTTGGCTGCTGGGCTCCTTTTGGGCAGCTTAGTGGGCCTTGGGCTTACCAGTTGTTTCAGGACCCCAAGAACATTTGGGTTTTCCTAGTTTTGTCTGGGACCTTGGCTGGCATTATGGAAACGAGATTCTACCACTCTGGAAAATTTATGCCTGCAGGTTTAATTGCAGGTGCCAGTTTGCTGTTGGTTGCTAAAACTGGACTGAATGTGTTGAGCAGGCCACATTCACAGTGCTCACTCAGGAAGAATTAAAAACTCCAGACTTCCAATTTTAAATGTATTAAAGAAATACAGAACATGTACATACTTTAGCATTTTACTTAAAACAAAAAATTGAACTTGGTGAGGAAAAGGGTTAGTCACTAGCATCACACCCTTCGGAGGTGGTTGTATAAGCAGAGAGCTCAGTGATGCCCTCACATGGCTGGGTCTCCTGTAGTTGAGCTCACCTCTTGTTTCCGTATCAGAAGTTAAAAATCACAAGCAGTAAGATGCTAGCATCAACACTGGGGCCCCCAAAGCCTCATGCCCTGCTCAGAACATTATGCAAAACTTCTGGTGTGTTCTTTTGCTCATATTAGAGTACAGACTTATTTTGAAAGTATGTGAAATGGAATAATGAAAATCAAATTTATTATAAATAAAA
>NW_004524878.1:1060890-1062997 GCF_000260255.1 Octodon degus
TAAAATTAAATGACTCAAGGGGGGAGGAGAAGGGGTTAAAGAAAAAAATTAGATGCATTATGTACCTGTAACAACTCTTCACTAAGAATGTAATTGTTATGTACTGCAAGTATGTAGTAATAAAAACTAAAAATTGAAAAGAATAAAAAAAAAAGATAGAGGATGCTGCCCAATTCCATAAGATAAACTAGATACCCTTCAATTTTCTGATGGTTGCTAACAAGGTACATAACACATGAGTCCACAGGAAAACCTGCCAGACCCATAGAGTTTTATGAGGATATTGCTAGTAGCTTATCCCGCATTAACTATCTTAGTCTTCATTACTAAAGGACTCATGATTTTTGGGGGTTCCAGTGTGCTTCTTAACATCTTCTGCTTCTTGAGCTTCCTTCCAGATTAGAAATATCCTGTATGATTTACAGGATAGAAATTTAAGCAATATAGAATACCATATTTAAAACTTATATTCCTAAACTTTTGTTAAAATCATGAAAAAGGGTAAAAATATATCAAATGAGCAAATTAAAAAGATAGGAAAAGTTAGTAAAGGAACAAAATTTAAGGGCCTATATAAGTGAACTCACTGTCTCTTAGCTTTCATACTTTATCACTTTGTCCTCCCCATGTACACTAGTCTCCCTACTGTTCCTTAACTGTGCCAAGCAAAGCTCTTTTCAAGACTTTTGCCCTCTGTCATAATCCCTGACTTGAAATTATATTATAAAGCCATTGTGATAACAACAGCATGATACTCACAAAAAAACAGACCTAAAGATCAATGGAACATATTAGGAGATGCAGAAACAACTCCAGACATATTCAGTCACCTTACATACTACAAGGGAGCCAAACACAGCCACTGGAAGAAAAACAGCCTCTTTCATAAATGGCGCTGGGAAATCTGCTTCTGTATATGCTTGAAATTAGACCAATATTTTCCACCACGCACTAAACTAAATTTGAAATGGATCAAAGATCTCAATATTAGAACAGAAATATTAAATCTACTGTAAGTTAGAATAGATGAAACTCTTGGAGACACTGGTGTAGGCAAAGACTTTATGAATAAAACCCTGACTACACAAGAACTATCACAAAGAATCAACAACTGGAATATCATCTTATTAACAAGCTTATGCACAGTGAGCAAAGCCACCAATGAGTGAAAAGACAGCCCACAATGTGGGAAAAAATGTTTATCAGCTGTTCCTCAGACAAAGAATTACTATTGAGAACATATAAAGAACTCAAAAAAAAATCAGACCTCTCAAATTTAAAGACCCAATCCAAAGCTTGGCATCTGAAATGAATACACACTTCTCAAGTGAAGAAATAAAAACCAGCGAATAAGTATATGAAAAAAAGTTCAACATCACTGGTGATTTGAGACATGCAGATTAAAACAACTCTCAGATTTCATCTCACTCCAGAAAGAAAGGTTAACATCAAGAAATCAACCAATAAAAAATGCTGGCAGCTCAGGGGAGAAAGGAGCCCTTCTTCACTGTTGGTGGGACTGTAGATTGGTGCAACCACCGTGGAATCAGTGTGGAGATTCCTCAAAAAACTAGGACTGGAGGTCCCATTTGACCTGGCTATTGCCTTTCTAGGTATCTTCCCAAAAGAATTAAAAACATCATGGTGGAGTGAGACGACCCGGGCCGCGGATCCTGAATAGACCCATCGCGCAGGCCCGGGGAGTGAGTGAGACAACTGAGGGCCGCGGAATCCTGAACAGACCCAGAGCGCAGGCCCGGCGAGTGAGTGAGACGACCCGGGCCCGCGGATCCTCATTCGACCCAGGCTGCAGGCCCAGCAGGGAACCCTGCAGCAGAACTCCCTACAAAGAGGCTCAAGGCAAGACCCACCCAGCTGATTCAGGAGCAGAACATCTTGCCAGAGAGAGACAAAGGGTTCAACTCTAACGCCTGCAGCAGAAAGAAGTGGAGCACAGCAGCCAGATCCAAGCAACACCCACCTGGAGTATTCTGAACTTCATAGATCCGGACCTGGTGCTAAGGTAATAACTCTGTCTAAGCTCTACACCAAAGGTCAGAAGACAATGGTATACAAAATGACAAAGAGAAGGAACAAAATGCAGTCT
>NW_004524878.1:1064932-1066109 GCF_000260255.1 Octodon degus
TGTTTGGACAATTAAAGGACCATATCTTATACTGAGTAATTTAAAGATAACAATACCAATGTATTAACTACTATTATCCTCCTATCATCTTTTTCCGAAATTTTAAGACGTTTTTCTCTTTATAAAAAATGAACCGATGCCCTCTGCTGCTTCTGCCTATGCTGTTCTTCTCCCCAGGGTAATCTGCTCCCTCTGCTCACTGTGGTCTGTTCTCGTTTATGATGCCTTTTCCACACACTTGATGCAAGAGAGGTGCGTTCGCTCAATTCTCTCACCTTACTTTCTCCTTATGGCATTAATCAGTTCACTCAGCAAGTTTTATATTGGGGTTCTTTTCCACTTTGATGAACAGATGATTCCCATATATACTTTCAGAGCAATCCAAAGCCATTCTAGCTTATTTATTCAGTTGGAATAACAGATAGCTAATATGACAGGAGTCTCAAAAAGGGAGAGAAGTTTTACTGTCTAATCTCATTTGTGAATAAATGCAAAATACCAAATGTCAAACTTGTATTTATCCCAGGTGATGTGTACTGGGTATTCTGAAGTTATTTAGACAGCAATAATAGACAAATCAGCCCATTACACACAATCTTTCATCAAGCTAGGGAAGAAGACTTTTATGTTGTTAAAATTCATAATGGCAAGCATAAGGAAAGGTGCACAGAAACTATCTTCTAGATAGGCACAGAGAGAAAAAATGTGGCTGACGTCGCTGAACACACACATGTATGCACACATGCACATACCCACCTTTTACAAATGTGTTCCCTTGTTTTTCAAGTAAATGTAACAGGACAAATACATCTCAGAATGTACCCATATACACTTTGCAACATGATTTAACATCAAGCCTAGAAGAAAATGTTTTGCATTTCAAGTTCAATATAAAGCCTGTAACCATCACTGACTCAGAGAGGTGGAACAGATCTGCAAATGATAGCCTTTATGTTTAGGAAAAAATACTACTCGCTCTCTGCAGGTTTAGAAATGTTTCACATCAAATGTGTGAGGCATCATCAATGTGTATGTTTTAAGAATAATGATTTTATGGCACTTTTTTAAGAAAGTGTAAGAACTATTAATAATGTAAAGGTTTATTATTCAAAAAGTACTTAGTTCCTTCACTGGAAATGATACTCCTAAAAACGCTTACCATCTCTCTCTCTCTCTC
>NW_004524878.1:1067082-1071453 GCF_000260255.1 Octodon degus
AAACAAATAGCAATGAGACAGTTTCAAATCAAATCGGTAGGACAGTTTCAATAATTAACACACTGCATACATTCTTCTTAGTGGTTAATTGCTGTATAGATTTATTTTTGTTCCATGGGTCTATGTGCCTGTTTTCATGTCACTGTGATACTGTTTTAATTACTGTAGCTTTATGATATAATTTTAAATCAGGAATTATGATGAATCCAACTTTTCTTTCTTGCATTATTTTGGCCACTTGAGGTTTTTTTTTTCTTGGTAGTTCCACACTAATTTTAGAACTCTGTTTCTATTTCTGGAAAGAATGCCATTAGAGTTCTGAAAACAACTGTGATAAATATGTATGCTGCTTTAGGAAACATGGGCATTTTTCACAATATTAATTCTCCCCTTACGTAGACATGGATATCTTTCCATTTGCAGTATTTTAGTTCCTTTCATTATTTTTTTTAGTTTGCAGTGTAAAATTATTTTGGCTAAATTTATTAATAGTTTTTTAATGTCATCATAAATAGAGCTGTTGTATTCATTTCTTTTCCAGATATATCATTATTCATGTATAGAAATCTTACTAATTTAGGGGTTGAATTTTTATTTCAAAACTTTCCCAAATTCATTTATTAATCCTAACCATTTTTATAGAATCTCTGAGGTTTTCTATATGTAGGATCTTCTTAGCTATAAGGGAATGAAATTATTTTTTCTCTCTGATTTGCATGCCTTTTATTTCTTTTTCTGGAAAGACTGTCTCTGGTTTGTTCAATCTATGTTGAATAGAACAGGCGAGAGTGCCTTTTGTCAAATCTTAGTGAAAAAGATTTCAGTTGTTTCTCATTGGCTATAGTATAACTATGGGTTTCTTGTACCTTTCTTATGTTGAAAAACTTTCCTCTTGTACCTGAACTGATAAGATTTTTTAATCAAGAAAAAATGCTAAATTTTGTCATACACTTTCTCTCCACCACTTGAGATTATCATATGATCCTTACCTTTCACTGTGTCAATTGGACATAGCACACTGGGTTTTCAAATGTTAAGCCAGCCTTGTATGCCAAAGTAAAGCCCACTTGGTCACAATATACAATAATTTTGATGTTTTGTTGAACTCAGTGTGCCAATATTTTATTAAATATTTTTGTACTGATATCAGAATTACTGATTGTAGTCTACTTTTCTTTTGTCTAGCTGAGGTATCAAAGTGATTTTTGACCTTACAAAATGGATTTGGAGATATTTTCCTGTCTTCAGTTTTTTGAAAGGGTTTAAGAATTGATGATGATATTATTCTTTGAGTGTTTGGTATAATTCAGCTGTGAAACCATGATATGGTCCTGTGATTTTCTTCACTGCAAGATTTTTAATTACTTCCTCAACTCTATATCATAACTAACCTAAAAAATGAGCAAAATCTACCCCCAAAATTTCCAAATAAGACAAGATAGCCAACAGGCATGTGAAAAGGGTACTTCACAACATTAATTATAGTAGAATGCAAATGAAATCCATAACAAGATATCACCCTATTATCCATAAGGATAACTGGTTTGTTGTTTGATTGTTTTAGTTAGTTAGTTTGTTTAATTTCATTTATTTGTGTGTGTGTGTGTGTGTGTGTGTGTGGCCAGCTCAGCCCACCAGGGGGAGGGGCTGGCTAGCATGTGGTGCTGGGGGATTGAACCATGGTCCCTGTGCTTTGCTAAGCTTGTTCTAAGTAGGTGCTTTAGACCACTGAGCCATCTCACCAGCCCCTTAGTTTGTTTTTAGTACTAGTGATGATCCTATGACTTTCACACTGAGCTACATCTTCATCCCCAGCCCTTCTAATACTATATGGGTATGTGTGTGTCTGTGTGAAACAGTTGTTTAGTTGCTCAGACTTGGGCTCAAACTTGCTATCCTCCTGCTCTAGCCTCTCAGAATAAGGGATTATGGGTGTGTGCTACTATGCATAGGACAACTATCCATTTAAAAAGAGATAACAAATATCAATGAAGATATGAAGAAAAGGGAGCCCTAATATGCTGTTACTTAGAATGTAGGCTTGGAGTGTGTGGGACAGTTTCCCGCTATCCTGCGCAGCGGGACCTGCTGGACAAGCCCAGGTGCAACGTGGGTGAGATCTTCTGTGACCCCCTTGAGACCTTTCCTATCACTCCACAGCACCCCCACTCCCACCCTGCCTGCCAAGTGAGAATTTCTGCCATGTTCTAGGGACGCCCAGAAACAGTCTTGCCCAGGCTGGGTGAGTGTGTGGGAGAGCTTCTGGTTACCCTGCGCCAGGAGGACCTGCCAGTCCCAGCCCAGGCATAGGGTTGGTGAGACCCTATTCCACCCCCTTGGAATCCCCACCAACACTCCGCAGCACCTACCCCACCACGCCAGTCCAGTGAGAATTTCTGCCATGTTTTAGGGACCCCCAGATCCAGACCTAGCCCAGGCCCGGTGAGTGTATGGGAGTGCTGTCTCTTCCCCCTACTCCACCATGTCCCCTCCAGACTCAGCTCATGCCGGGCATACAGGTCTGGGGTAAAATTCTGCAACTGAAATCCCTGCAGAGACAGTGGGGGACAGAACCACCCAGCTAATCCAGGAGCAGAACATCTTGCCAGAGGGGCACAACAGGTTCATTCCCAAAGGCGGCAGTAGGAAGGAGCTGAGCACAGCAGCCAGGCCCAAGTAGGGCACAGCTGAATAAATTCAAACTTTGTAGATCTGCACCTGAACTTCAGTAGGTGCTAAGGTTATAACTGCACCAAAGATCTACAAGAAAGGTCAGAAAGCAGTGCTACACAAAATGACAACAAGAATGAGCAAAATGTAATCTCAGAACCCAAGCCCACCCATAACAAGTGCAGAGGACACTAACATAGAACAAATTGGGAATCATACAGTTGAAATCAATGAATCAAAGGCTTCTGAAATAAAGAAACAGCTGCAGAAAGGTATAGAGGAACTCAGACTGGAAATGAAAAAAGAAATCCCTGAATTAATAACATCTGCAGTAAAGAATCAAATGCAGAAACATATGGAGGAAACCCAATGCCCAACCAGAACAAGTGCAGAGGACACTAGCTCAGCTCAAATGTGGGAATTAATAGTGTCGAAAGTAAATAAGCAACAGCAGAAAGTTATAGAGGAAGTCAGAGTGGAATTCTTTTCTACTAGCTGAGCTCAAATGTACGAATTAATAGCATCGATAGTAAATAAGCAAGGACAGAAAGTTACAGGGAACTCAGAGTAGAATTTTCTGAAATAAGAAAAAGAATTCTCGGAACTCAAAGCATCTGAAGTAAAGAATCAACTACAGAAACATAGGGAGGAAACCCAATCTGAAAAAAACACTGCAGTAGAAGAATTAATAGCTGCTTCTAAAGAAGACATTGATATAAAAAATAGAGGACATTAGAAAAATGACGGATTCCTTGAATGAGTAATACAGGAAAGAAATAGATTTCATGAAGCAAAGTCAAAGACATATGGAGGAAATTAAAATCTCAATCACAAGCTTGCAAAACCATTTAAGTGAAAGTGAAGACAGTTTCAGATCTTGATGATGCTGGTGAAGCTAGTGAAAAGGTAAGAAAAGATCTCTTAGAAACAACTAGGATGCAAGAAAAAATCATCCATCACCTGCAAGACGATGCAAAGATGAACAATGTGAGACAAATAGGCATCAGTGAGAAAGAAGGAGTTAATATGAAGACATTTTAAAAATATGGGCAGAATTAACAGCAGAAAACTTTCCAAATATGAGGAAACAATCTGACATTCAGGTAACCGAACCATACAGAGCACCAAGTAACCTCAAGCCAATTAAAAACACACTGAGACATATAATAGCCAAGATCCCAGAAATTCAGCACAAGAATAATATACTGAAAGCTGCTAGAGAAAAGAAGCAGACCACATGCAAAGGAAAAACCCATCAGAATTACAGCCAACTTCTCTTCACAAACTATGAAAGCAAGAAGAGCATGGAGCAGAATACTTCAAGTCCTTTATGAAAACAAATTCCAGCCCAGACTACTATTCCCTGCAAAACTCTTTCAAGTTTGAAGGAGAAGTGAAATACTTCCATGACAAAGAACAAATAAAGAATTTCATGATGACAAAGCCAACCCTACACAGGCTCATTAAAGATGTTCTAGAGGGGACCAAAATGATCAGAACTCCACGAATGAAATCAGAAGCAATCAACTAAACAGGGCAAGCAATTAAACACAGGAGAAAAAGGAGTAAATGACAACAGGTAAATAACATGTCAATCGTAAGTCAATACATCTCAATTCTAACCACCAATGTAAATGGACTCAATTCACCAATTAAGAGAAATAGACTGGCAGTGGATTAGGAAACAAAATCCAACAAAAT
>NW_004524878.1:1077603-1090115 GCF_000260255.1 Octodon degus
GAGAGAGAGAGAGAGAGAGAGAGAGAGAGAGAGAGAGAGAGAGAGAGAGAATATTAATGAATGAATGATATTAATGAATGAATGACCAGGGAAAGGGAAATGGAACACAAGGGGAAAGGGAGTGGGGAACGGCAGGGATTGCAGAAAAAGGGAGAGACGAAATCACCACCTCGTAAATATACCTTCATTTTCTTGTTCACTGAAGCATTATTTACAATAGCCAAGATATGAAACAACCTAAGAAGCATGGATGATATGTGAAAAAGATGATATGTGAATATAATTCAGCCTCTTAAAAGGAGATATTTCCACTTGCAACAACATATATGGATCTAGGAAACACTATGCTAAATGAAATAACCAAACATAGAAAGAAAACTATTGCCCACTTTCATTTATATGTTATGGTTTGTGTCTAGTTGTCCCCTCAAAGCCTCATGCAATCACTGGGGCAGCTTCTAGAGTTTTTGATTAATTCATGATCCAATTCAGGGATTAGAGGTGCAAGTGGTACACCTGCCTTCGGGTGGGTAACCTACATACAATGTGGGGAAGAGAGAGAGGCTTGCTAGCTGCCTCAGCTGCAGCTCTTCCCTTTACTCTTTGCTGTTTTCCACCACTATGAATAGCTGCCTTCTGTCATGTGCCACTCCGCCTTGGAGCAAGCCAAATATGGACTGAGACCTCTACTAACTGTGAGCTAAATAAAGATTTCCTTCAGTAATTTGGGAGGTTGGGTATTTTGTCCCACCAACAAGAATTGAGAAAACATGTGATGTTTGTTTTTTTTAAAAAGAAAAGCTCAAATGTACAAGACAGACAATGAAACAGTAGTTATCATAGTGATTAGGGAAAGGAAATGGAAAAATGTAAGACCAAGGCTACAAAACAACAGATACATAGAATGAACAAACCTAGAGACCTGCTGGAACATGAAAGCTCTAGTTAATAAAAACAGTATTGTAATAGAGACTTTTTTAATATTTAGGATTTAATTATGTAACTCATTGCATTATCCAGCTTCTAATTTCCCCTGTTATATCAATAATGTGTGTCATATAATTTCCTTTAGATTCAGGGCCCAACCAAGGATCACACATCATATTTAGTTGTCCTGTGGTCAGTTAGAATTCTTTAATCCTGTACCCAGTCTTTGTTTGTCTTTGATGTGAGGCTGACATTATTAGAGAATCCACCCCAGCTGTTCTGCACAATAGCCTTCCACACAGATTTTTCTGATGGTTTGCTCATGTCTGGATTCAAGCTAGTGTTTCTGATCTGCTTAGCGATTACAGGTCCTTGATATGTTGTCAATGCCTCTGGAACTTCTATTGAAAACTCAGTCTCCTCTTAGTTACTGCATTAGCTAAGGCACACATTGTGCTACTGTAAGGGTGAGATCCATGTCTCTGGAGTACATTAGGCGGGTTTTCAGTTCTCCCCTGACAGTCCCCAGGCATGCAATCTATGGTCTTGGTGGAGTGACTCTGCTCCACGCTATCTCCAGGGATCCCCTCTGACTTGTCATACCATTGTGGTCATCCTCAAGTACTTGCTCTTTACAAGTCCATTCTGCCTGCTAGCACCATATCGGGCCTGGGCTAGGACTGGGTCTTGTAATAGACTTTTATTAAACAGGAATATTTTAGTTACTCTCATCAAAAAAATGTAACTATGTCAGATAATAAACATGTTAATCTGCTTCACTGTAGTAACTACTACCAATAAGAACCCTATAGCACTAGGTTGTAAACCTCAAATACGTACAATAAAATTTATAAAATAAGTGAATAAATTTTCTATTTAAGATGGCTTTTGGGGGATCTAAAAGCAGTTCTTTTTTCTTCAGCTTTGTTCAAAACGCATTTTTTTATTTTTTCATCAACTCTCAATAAATCATCATCATAATATCACTGACACTAACATAAACTTCTTAGCACTTTCTTGCTCCCATTTCCTGATTTATCCACTGCCTTAGAGGTATTTTCGGTAGCTATGTTCAGAACGCATAGGAGCTCCTATTACTCACCGAGGAGTTTCATTTCTGCTCTCCAGCCTGCCAGGCACCACATTTGCCAAAGTAATGTTCTACTTTCTTACCATAGCAATTCTAAAACAATAGGTTGAATAGCTACATGCAAAGTTTCTTCACAAGAATTAGACTTTAAATTTAACTTCTTTTTGGCTGGTTGAATTCTAATTATTTTAGCTTAAGCAAAAACCAAGATAGAACAAATGTTTACTCACATTTATTTCTTTCTCATTTATTAATTGATTTAAAAGATTTATTGCTAAAATAAATCTACTATCCAACAGGCCAAAAAATGCCATTCATATTTTAGAGGCATAAAATTAATCAAGTATTGCAAACCTATCTTTATGTAAACACAAAGATTAATGACTCTTCTATAAAAATCATGGAATTATGTTTAAACAGGGCTCTAGATATAAAAAGATGTATTAGAAAACAAAAAGATCCTGATATAATATTGTTTCTTTATATCCCCAAAGACTGGACATACATAGATATTAGACATAATGTAAGCAAATAAAATAAGTTCAAATCACACCAGTATTTTAACTAATGCATGAGCTTTCTTTCCTTTGGCTAAAGATTTTCATTTTATTTTCAGAACTAAGGCAAGTCAATGGAACAGTTCTGATACTGAAAACCTCAGAGCTTCTATTTAATCATAAAAAGGTCTCTTACATATTGGTCCTAGAAAATACACTTATAGCAATTTCCTCAAGAAAATGAACACAAGAATGGTTTTATGAGATATAACTAGCTACAATTTTCTTCCCTAAAAGCAATTTTTTAGTTTTCTTTGCTAAGACTGTGTCTACAAGAAACCTAAACAGTAAGTCAATTCAGTCAAAAAGGTGTTCTATTCAAGTGAAGACTAAAAAAAAAAAAAAACCCTTATGGAATGTCAGACATTATGCAAACCACACTGAATGACTGAATATTCACTTTAACTATGTGTGCTCATAACAATTTACAAAGCTTCAAGAGGAACCAAAAGAGCTTTCTAGATTATACTGTTATATTTTAAAGATTAACATTTATTTATAATTTCCATTAAGGACATGATTAGGGAAATGAGTCTGTATTATCTTATTAATTGATTTATAGTACATTTAAATTTCTGTTATTTCAGAAATTTTTTTAGAAGTTTAATGCTTGATATGTGCTATTAGTTTTTCTTACTATTTTAATTTGCATAACATTCTGTTATGGTTTGTATTTGTTCCCCCAAGCCTCATGCTGTCACTGAGGCACAGTTCTACATTTTGTGATTAATTCATGATCCAAGGCTGGGATTATGGGTCTGAGTATTTCTGGGATTATGGGTGTGAGTGCTACACCCAGCCGGATAGCCTGAATGTAACAAAAAAGACACAGAGAGACAGACTTGTTCTCAGTTGCCATTGTTGCTGTTACTCCTCCCATTTGCTCTCTGTTCTTTGCCGCATGATGAACCACTGCCCTTAGCCATGTGCCGTTCTGCCTTGGAGCCAGCTGAATATGGGCTGAAACCTCCAGTAGCTGTGAGCTAAATAAATCTTTCCTTCCTTCATTTTGAGTGTCAGGTATTTGTCCTAGCAAGGACAGAAGAGTAACTGAGGCACCTTCTCACTGATTAAGCTATAATATGGAAGGGCAATCTTAAAGGTGTCGCTCTACTAATAGTTCACTGTAAGAATGACAGTGTTATAAATAAAGTTTAGTTCAAAGAGGCTTCGGGCCAGGGAGACAGCTCAGTGGAGTAAGTGCTTGCCTAGCAAGTGCAAGGACCTGAGTTTGATCCCTGGTACCACCAGAAAAAAAAGAAAAAAAAAACCCAAAAAATAAAACAACAGTTCAAAGAGGCTTGATAAAACCAAAACACTCCCTGATTCTTTAATTATGTTATTCAATGTCTTTTCTATATATATAATCTAAAGCCAGAAAACATCACACCAGTACACTTCTCCCTAATACATAGATCAGCTGGCAAGTAAGCCATACAAAATATTTAGCACAGACTGGGACATTTTGAGATTTCTTCTAGCCCTGAAAGTATATAAAAATAAACCACTCCTTCTAACAGTTAGCTGATATGTAGTAGATGTTTCAAGGAACTGAAATGGAAGTTGATATCACTTCTATTGTAGAGTTTTCAATATTATAATTGGGATCCTGCTTTCCTAAGACAGATGAGGTCAAAGAAGCTATAGCCCCAAAATTTACCTCAACTAATAGAGTTTCACTTGTAAGAAAGCCCTATCAGGCTGGAGAGATAGCTCAGCAGTCTAAGCGCTTCCTGGTATGTGCAAGGACTGGGCTCAATCCCCGGTACTGCATGCAATGCTGGCCCTGCCCCGGGTGTGCCCAGCTGGCCACTGAGACCAGGCACATGCCTGTAATCCCAATTCTGCAGAAGCTAAAAAACAGGAGGATCACTATGAGTCTAAGCTGCATAGTGAGACCCTGTACCAAATACATTAAAAAAAGCCTCCATCAAAATTTACCAGAAGGCCAGTGGTAGTGAGGAATACATAGAGAAAGGAGATAAGCTGAAGGCCGGATATACTAAAGAGAAGAGGCCCTGGCTACACAAGACACAGTTAAAGAGGAGATATTGTAAGAAAAAAAAAATAAAATCTACTTTCCCCTTACGGATTCAGAGGATAATAGATTTGAGAATGTGAAAATATATTAATATAAAAGTTTATGTTCAATGTGCCTGCGCTATATGTCAGATTTTTCAAGAGTACTGAAAGAAACTGTCCAAAGTCAGAAATTTTCCATGCAATTAGTTAGGAAATTTGTGATACAGTGTGTATTAGTCAGCTTTCTCATTGTACAACACAATACTGAACAACTACAATTTAAGGGAAGGTAGGTTTAATTTGGCTCCTAGTTTCAGGGGAATTAATCCACAACTGGCTGGCTTGAGGGCAGAAATGCCATGGTAGAAGGACATGGCAGAGCAAAGCTGCTTCGCTGATGGCTTTCAGGCACCAGAACAAAAAATAGCACCAGAGAGGAGAGGGCCAAGGATGACATAGAAGATCACACCTCTCTAATCCACCTGACACACTGGAAGTATACTTTATGAATCCCCTGGGCATTTCTTAACTCAGTGAAATTGACATGTCATGATTAATGGATGATCATAGAATGCTCCCATTGAGATGTTTCACACATATGAGGAAATTCATTCTTACCCTCAAGATCATGTTCAAAGACTAAAGCACTACATAGAGGAGTCCAGTCAACTCCCCCTATAATCAGACCTTTGAAAACTGGACAACACCAAAAAGTCTACAACTGTATTCCAACAGATTTCATAATCCTTGTTTTCAAATTTCAGAGTAATATTAGCTTAATAAATCAGAAAATGACAACAAAAACTATTTCTCTTACTATGAGCCCTTCCCAAGGCAGGAACCATGTCTTGTTTAGTTTTTTTCTTACATCCAGCAAAAAGTACCCATTAAATAAGGACTGTTGATTAAAAGTGACTCACCAATGGATAGAAATAGTACTTTTGAATTTAAAATATAATGAATCACAGAGGCCTAGTGTAAGATAGCCAATGGCTTGACATGCAAACAAA
The DNA here is from genome assembly GCF_000260255.1 of Octodon degus. Taxonomy (NCBI): domain Eukaryota; kingdom Metazoa; phylum Chordata; class Mammalia; order Rodentia; family Octodontidae; genus Octodon; species Octodon degus. The sequence continues at coordinate 1,083,210 of NW_004524878.1, forward strand.
GTCAGAATATATGAATCTCATGTACAAAACAACTGCACCCAAATCCAACCCCCACTGTATTTTGTAACAAAACATCAAAATGCCTATACCAATGTGGACTCCAATCAGGCCAAATTTCTACCTAATCCTTGAGTTTCCTTTTTGACTACATGTTATAACTACATTTTTTCTTTTCAGGGGTCTAGAAAACTTTAAACAGAAGTACTTATTTCGTCAATGGTCCATAGTGTCAAATCCCAAAAGCTTCTACTAGTCTTATGGAAGCCTCAACATCTATAGACATTGGACATAATCCTTACTACTCAACAAAATATCACTGTTTTTGCAGTGTAACTAGCAATAACTGGTTTATATTTCCTTCATGACAAAACATGTACCTCATAGCCAAAGACAAAATATAATCATGGGAAGTTGGGCACGGTGGGATATACCTGTCATACTAGCTCTTGGGAGGCTGAGGCAGAAGAATTGCCATGAGTTCAAGGTCAGCCTGAAGTATATAGTGAGCCTTATCTCAAAAAAAGTCATGTGAGAAGTGACCTTCCTAGTCTTGTCATGTCAAGTAAGGATGCTTCTTTCCTGGAAGAGTCTATTTCTTTTCATCCTAGTAATGAACCACTTGCCCAAAACACTCAAACCCAGGACTCGCAGAAAATAAAATCATTTGGAATATCAAACCTGAGAAATTAATATAGCATGGCTGTTAGTATTTTCCAAACAATAGGAAAGAATCTGACTCTAGCACCAGCATTACCCCCCCAAAAGCATAAAAGATATTTCCTGACAAGGGTTCTCTAAGTTAGTCAGGAAGACCATCCAAAGAACAATGAGGAATTAAGCAAAAAGTGTATGAGAGATCCAAGCAGGAGAACAGGCCAACTGAGAATCTAACCTTCTGACAGCAGGTATCTAGCAAATATTTTAATACCCATTATATATCAAGGGTTATACTGGTTGCTAGGGATAAAGATTATTGAGACATAAATCTTAGCAATAATGAATGATTACAATAAGTATGTACAAAGTACAGAAATGATACAAAACACGGAGTGACCAGGGAAGGCATATAATCTAGTGTAAAACATAATTTTTGAACTTAAAGGGACAAGAATTTTAATTTCACCTTGACCACTTACTAGCTCTGTTTGCTCTTAGAAAGTAAAGATAATATAGTAATAGTAATTGTCCTCTTCAGTTGTAAAGATGATTTCGATAACACTTGTAAAATGTCTACTGTTTTGTCTGACACATATCATTGTTTTAAATATCAATACTACTCACTTGCTCAGGAAAAGGCCACAGAAGACTCCATAGTGCAAGTGATAGTCAAACCAAGTCTTTAAGAATGTGTTGGACGGCCAGGGAGATAGCTCAGTAGAATAAGTGCTTGCCTGGCAAGCACAGGGTCCTGAGTTCAATCCCCGGAACTAAAAAAAAAAAAAAAAAAAAAGAATGTGTTGGAGTCCACAAGGTACACAAATCATGAAAGGTCCTGCAGAGACACTAGCACCAGCTAGGGCTAGCGCTTGGGGCTCCAGAGCTAAGCAGAAAGGCAGTTCTCAGCAAAAACAAAAAGAGAAAGAAAGCCATGTCTCAGTTAAAATGAAAAGAGGAAAGAAGCTCTTCTAGAATTGTACTGCTAATTTCTATTAGTTCATTGAAGGAACAGTTAATATCTATATTGTTTGATCAATTTTTCATGCCTATATCTTGTAATCTGAGCAACTACATTGAAGACAACAATATAGACTATAATAATCATTGTTGATTTCCTATCATCTTGTTTTGAAATTCTGTACCATTTTTATTGGTTTTTTTCCCTCTCTCTTTTTTTTTTAATTTTTTTTTCAACAAATAATACACTGAATATATTCTTCTTAGTGGTTAATTGCTGTACAAGATGCGGACTTGTGATCCTATTTACAAACACCATTAGAACAAATCATTCTATTCATTAAGAGAATGTAACTATATATCTATCCCAACCACTTTGAATACACAGATACAAAATGGACATTCATCTGTATACCCCATTTTTTCTAAGTTCCGTTATTTAATATTATAGGTGTGTAAACTCAGCAAAATATTCTAAAAGAGTCCAGTAGCCCATAATAGCATTGGGTCTTCTGTTTAACTGGCAATGTCAGAAATTATTGACCTGAGTCCCCCACAGCTCAACTTAACAGCATGGCTTTATTTCTTATAATTTCATCTTCATACTTTTCTGCTGGATGGTTAAGACCAAGGTGAAGCAGGACCTATGCAACAAGAGTTGTAGCTTTTTGGTCTGAGAAGGTCAGTGAAATGCCCTCAGGATTCCCTCTCTCTTTAAAACTGTAAAAAAATAAATAAATAAAAAGACTATCTTTGCTAAAAAACAGTGATTAACCATATGTCCTGGAGGCTCTGCCCCTGGGCATGATGAGCCACAGAGACCAGGCATGGTGGCACACGCCTGTAATCCCAGGGCTGGGAAGGCTAAAACAGGAGGACCACTATGAGTCTGAGGTACATAGTGAGACCCTGTACCAAATACATTAAAAACAAAAAAACACAGTGATTCAACCAAGCACAAAGTCCAAGTGGAGTAAGGTAGACTGTACAAAAGCTGCCAGAAAGATCCACCACAATGCAACATTCTCAGGTGGGCATGTCCAACCCTGAAATTAGTCAGTCACATAGCTGAGGGAACAAGTGACCAGCAAACTGCAAACACCAATTCTTCCAGTAACCATGTCGTAGCTTACCAGGAGGAAGAACACAGAAAATCAACGTCTGCCAAAATACAAACCCAAAATTTCAAGAACATAAAAAAATAAGTTCCAGCCAATAAATCAATCAAAACTTATTGCTATATAAGTATAGTATAATTTAGTCAGAAATTCACTAAGTCAAAGTTTCAATGCCATAAAATACATGGTTTAGGAACAATTTATGCCAAAGATACAAAAATACCAGAGGAAGCTTCCAACCCTAGTTTTCATAAAATAAAATACTAATTTACACACACACACACACACACACACACAGCATTTCAAATGCAGCACCATTATCAATAAAGCTGAATCAGTCCTAAAGATAGAAATGTTCTAAAATTTGACAGTTTGAAAACAACAAAATTGCAATCAATTTATGAGCAATAAACTTCCAGAAGTCATCTCAAATAATTATTCAACTTTATATACACAGAAACTGAAAAATGAAATCCATACAACTCTTGCTAAAGGAAGAACCTAAGCTTTGGTGTTAGACTAAGGCTCAGATTCCTCACTAATCTCTTAAACTATCTGATCTCAGCTTTCTCATACATAATGCACATAGATGGAGTGACAGAATTGTTATGGGGAAAGGCTATAATGTATGTGAAGTCCCAATATGTTGGAAGCTCTTAATAAATGAAGGCTTTTATTATTGTCACACAGTTCTGCCAAAACCCAATAGATGATAGCATCAGAAAATTATTTTAACAGTGGCAATCTCTCAACCCAGTGGTCCAAATATTGTTCTGTATGGATTTCAAAATACAAGTTGCCATAGAATTAGCTCATTGCTGGCTTAGAATACAACCTTATGGGAATTTTTCTAGATGCACGCAGGTAAATTGTAGCAGAGGTAGCAACTAATTTTATGTTAATTCTGAATGCCAGCAGACAATAAATATCACATTTACAAGAATCTCAATTTTCATACATGTAAATACTCAATTTCAAGGAGAACATTTTAGCTAAGCCAAGCCATAGAACTACACACAAAATCTTACTAGTCTATATTATATCTTAACAACTGATTGAGAAGGAATAATATGTAAATGATTAGGTTTTCAAAGAAAGGCACCATCTGTAGCCATAGATTTATTTGATGAGTTTCTGAAACCTTGCAATGGAACTGTAAAAGCAATGTGATTAAAATCAATAGAGCACATCATTTGCTGATATTGTTACACAAGAAAAGGCAATAAGCCTTAGGCATGTTATTAGTAGACTATATGATTTCACTGACAGGTTCAAGATTTTTAAAGACAACTCAGAATAGAAAGGATTTCTCTTTTTGAGCCAAAGGATTTTTTTCTTCAATTAAAATGAAATCATGTGTCTCCTTTTCTATTATGAATATTTAAAATGTCCTCTATAATGTTTGAGAAAGATTAATACGAAATTTTTCTTTTTTCCTAAAATAAAAATAGATGCTGAGTACAGTGGTAAGCACCTCTACTCCCAGTTATTGAGGGGACTGAGGCAGGAGGACTGCTTGAACCCAGAATCTCCAAAGTAGCCTGAGCAACACAGCATCTGTCTTGCGAAACTGATGAGCCTTTTAAAAATGAAAGATATTTTTGTTTAACAGTACTGTATCCAACCACATGTTTATTCAACATATATCAGAATATTTTGGAGAGTAGTGATTGTAAGTGTTTTATTTTTGAAGAGTCCATGCAAAGGAATACAAAAGTTCAAAACTAAGAGTTTTCAAATATATTTCACAAAAATACTGACTTTCTTTTTATGAGCTAATGATGAAATAATAACTTTTTAAAGGGTCTTTAAATTCAAAGAACACTGTTTCAGAATATTCTTTTGCAGGCACAGTGTCACACATCTAAAATGCCAGCTACTTGTGAATTTGAGGCCAGACCTTGACTTTAAAAAAAAAAAAGTAGACTTTTCAATCATAACAAAGGTTAATCATGGAGACATTAAATTTGTCTGATTAAAAAGTAACCAAATCAAAAAAATAAAAATAAAAAAGTAACCAAATCAAACTGAATCTAAATTCAACAAGAGTTTGCCCTAAAGTGAGATCCTCTACTACCCTACAGACAGAAAACTATAGAAATTCTAAATAAGTTGCTTATGAACACATTTTAAAATGTTCCACCACTAACAGAGTGAAGAGAAAACCCAGAATGTGGGAAAAAATGTTTGAAAGCTGTGCCTCATGCAAAGGATTATTATTGAGAACATATAAAGAACTAAAAAAGAATCAGACCCCTAAATCTAAAGATCCAGTCAAAAAATGGGCATCTAGATGAATATACACTTAGCAGGTGAAGAAATACAAACAGCACATAAATATATGGAAAAATATGAAAAAAAATTCAGCTTCACACAGAATTTAAGACTTGCAAATTAAAACAACATTCAGATTGCATCTCACCCTAGAAAGAATGGCTCTCATCAAGAAATCAACCAATAACAAATGCTGGAGCAAATGGAGAAAAAGGACCCCTTCTCCACTGTTGGTGGGAGTGCCGACTGGTACAATCACGGTGCAAACTTGTGTAGAGATTCCTCAGAAACCTACGATTGGAGGTCCCACTTGACCTAATCATTCCCCTCCTGGGCTTCTTCCTGAAAGAATTAAGAACATCGTACTACAGAGCTATATGTGCACTCATGTTTATAGCAGCACAATTTGTAATACCTAAATCTTGGAGACAACTCAAATGTGCATATAGCTGTGAATGGATAAAGATGTGCTTTTATACAATGAATACTACTCTGCCATAAAGGATATGCTCGAGACATGTCCAGGAAAATTTTGTTATAACTAAAATAATTGTACTAATTTCTATTAGTTCATTGAAAGGAACAGTTAGTGCTTATTTTATTTGATCAATTTTGTAATCTTGTAATCTGAGCAACTCCATTGAAGATAACAATATTCACTACAATAACCATTGCTGATTTCCTATCATTTTTTTTATTTTTACAAACCTCTGTTTTTTTTTAAGTCAACAGAAATTTCCTATCATCTTGTTTTGAAATTCTGCGTTGCTTTTATCACTCTTTAAACAAAGAAAAAAGTCTACTACTGTTTTTTTAAAAAGTGATTAAACCATGCACAAAGGACAAGTGGAATGAGGTAGGTTATACAAAAGCTGCCAGAAAGATCCACCACAATGCAATTTTATTGGACAGGATGGTTAGGACAGAAAGGTATCTGTGCCAGCATTCTCTGAACATGTATGACATTCTGGAGCTTAGGTGGTTGTGTACACCAAAACAGAATCTGAAGTAACAACAGGTCCATTAAAAAGTGACTACCTACAGAGGGGCAAAAGTCTGGACAATCCGTGTCACTTGGAGGCCATACTTTAATGTGAGATAAATTGGACACACAAGTGTAAGTCCCTCATTGTTTCTCTGATGTGAGAAACCAAAAGTGTAAATAAGTACCAAAGTGTATAACAGGTATTGTGAAATAGGAAAAAAAATGTTCAATTAGGAGGTAGGACAAGGAAAAGGAAAGGGGAAAGAAGGAAAAGAAAAGAAACAAAGCTTTTATAAATTGGGAGGGGTTGAAAGGAGGTCAGAGGAATAGGAAGTAAAAAGGTTATACATGTGCAAGTACAATTTCTCTATGGTGAATGTGATTATTCTGTATATGTAAAATGTACCAATAAAATGGTTGAGAACATTAAAAATAAAACAAATTGCTTTGTAATAAAAATTCCAGTGTAGAAACTACTTGATATACTAGTTTGCTTCCAGTAGAAAAAAAAAAAGACTGTTGACCAAAAGAGTTATCAGATTTTAATTGCTGAATCTTGATTTTAAACACAGAATGAGGCTCACAGAAATTAACATGTTGACCCAAGCACTAGGCTCACAGCAACTTACCATGTGAGCAGTCATCTATTTATGGAGCTTAGGCTTTTAGACTTACATTGGACTTAGTTAATTAAAAAAAAGAAAACCAGAGGGTTAATAACCTAAGTTTGCAGACCAAAATTAGAGAAAAAGGAGGGCCGCAAAGAAAGCCAACATTTTGGCCCTAGCCTTCCAAGGACAATTAAGACTCAGGACATATGAGAACTTGTACTGTAATGTCATGTAACTCGGTAGTGTCCCAAATTTTCTGATCAAGGAGATTATGGGGCCAAAGAGGAAAGTGATCGATGATGTA
>NW_004524878.1:1090415-1097034 GCF_000260255.1 Octodon degus
CTACTGGACTCTTTTAGAATATTTTGCTGAGTTAACACATCTATAATATTCAAATAACAGAACTAAACAAAAAAAAGGAATACAGATAAATGTTCATTTTGTATCTGTGTATTCAAAATGATTAGGATAGATAAATAGTTATATTCTCTTAATGAATAGAGGAATTTGTTGTAAATCACAGGGTCTATTTGTAAATAGGATGTCATGTCTGCATCTTGTACAGTAAATAACCACTAGGAAGAATGTATGCAATATGTTAATTATTGAAACTGTCCTACCAATTTGGTTTGAAACTGTCTCATTGCTATTTCTCAATAAAATTACAGAAAAAAACACAAAAATAATACAAGTATAAATCTATATATATACATATGCTTTTGCATATTTCTGCAAAAAAATAAAAATATAAAATACCATATACTTTCTTGCCTGTAATATACATACATACATACTTATAAATATATATGATAGCTTTATATTCCAAATGGGCAGATATCAAAATAGCTTTAATAACTGAATAATGCAAATAATTTTCTTTAACTCCATCTTCCTCAGTCTCCATAGTCTACATGAAAGTCAATTCTATTTCCAAAACACTTCTCAAATCATTTGTCTCCACTCCAAATGTCATATCATATCCCACACCATATCACTCTTATCTTTTGCCCAGAGTACTGCAAGAACTTCCTAACTGGTCACACTGATTTTAACTCAGCCCTCTTACTCAAAGCATTTTCCTCCCCAACTCTAGCAAGGATACTCTGGCTAATATGTAAATCCGATCACATTTCTTCCTAACAAAAAATCATTTCAATGGCTTCTTACTAAACAGAGTCCTTAATATGACATACAAGAGCCATACATCCTTATGATGTGGTCTAAGCTTATCCACTCAGGCTTATTTCCTACTACTTTCCTAAAGTTTTCCAGCTAGCAGTAATTCTTTCAGTCCCTGCAATCCTATTCTTTCTGTAGACTTTTCTATATGTGCTCACAGCCTAGAATATTCTATATTGTTCCTCTTTTCATCTGCATAATTCCTACTCTTTCTGAAGTTCTCATACATTGTCTCCTTGCAATTTTGAGTCTTAGTTGAATATCTGCTTCCTCCTCTCCTATGTACATTATCCTGTTTATCTCAGAATTGTATTTGGTCACTGTGATAGTTAACTGACTGTGTCAACTTAAGGAATAAACACCCAACGAAATCGGATCAGCATATCTTTGAGTGTGGAAACCCCAGCCTAGGAAGGATTATCACCAAAATGGTATAAAAGGGAAACACAGAAGGTTTGCTTCTGTTTCTGTAGAGCAGCACCAGTCTTCGCTTTCACCTTGGATGTCATCTCCTAGCTTCTACCATAGACTCCTCACCATCCAGCATAAACCCTTCATCCTCCTGAAACACACTTGCCTGAGACACACAACACACTGAGCTTGCAGCCTCCAGCTGGATCCTTCTGGATCTCCTGTGCACCGACAAATCTTCTGATCTTTTCCACAGCTAAGTCTGTGGGTGCCCACTGTAGGCCAATTTTGTAAATTCTTATATATTTGCATATATTGCACTAAATCTATTTCTCTAGTAATCACTGACTGAATCAGTCACTTACTTAGCTGTATTTCTCACTATTTCCCAAACGTTCCCTGAACTCAAGGTAGGGATGGTTTCATATCTTAGGTACTCTTAACCCAGTCAAGAAGAACATAATGAGATATGTTTTTTAATTTATTACATTTATAGATTTGTGTATGTTAAACCATCCTTGCATCCTTGGGATGAATCCTGGTCATGGTGTATGATCTTCTTGATTATTTGCTGTATTCTATTTTCTAGGATTTATTGAGGATTTTTGCATCTATGTTCACGAGGGAGATTGGCCTGTAGTTCTCTTTTTTAGTTGCATCTTTCTCTGGTTTTGGTATCAGTATAATACTTGTCCACAGGAATGATTTGGGGAGTATTGCTTCCTTTCCAATTTTATTGACGAGTTTAAGGAGTATTGGGATTATATCTTCTATAAATTTCTTGTAGAATTTGGTTGTGAGTCCATCAGGACCTGGGCTTTTCTTTGATGGTAAGTTTTTTTAATTACATTTTGAATTTCATTGGCTGTTATTAGGTTATTGAGAGTTCTTATATCCCCTTGATTTAGTTTTGGTAATTTGCACCTTTCTAGGAATCTGTCCATTTCTTCCATGTCTGCAATTCTGTGAGAGTAAAGATTTTCAAAGTAGCTAGTAATGATCTGAATTTTCACAGGGTCTGTCATTATTTCACCCTTTTCATTCCTTATTGCTTGAATTTGAGTTTTTCTTTCCTCTTTTTGATGACACTTATCAATTTTATTTAATCTTCCAAAGAATCAGCTCTTTGATTCATTAATTCTTTGTATTGTTTTCTTCATCTCGGTCCCATTAATTTCTGCTCTAATCTTTATAATTTCCTCCCTTCTTTGAGCTTTGGATTTGGTTTGCTCTTCTTTCTCTAGACATTTAAGGTGCAGCATTTTAGGGACTAATATCTTTTGGAACTGTCAATTCTATGAATATTGATAAGTATTTGAAATCAGTCTTTAAGACTTGGAAGAAGTCTAGATCATTCAATTTGAGTAAATGGAATGGGAAATAATTAAATTCTATATTAAAGCCAGTACAGACTTACCCAAAAGAAAAAGTTTTGGTAACTAGTTATAGTACTTCATGATAGGAAGCTCACTGAGAGAGTACCTTACAAATTAAAGTTTCTTGAAAGCAAGCAGTAATACTCAATTATCTGTACAAACTTTCATAACTACATGTTAATCTGAGCAACAGATCTGATGACAAAAATAGATAATAGAACAATCATTGTTAATTAGCTATTCTTGTTTTAAAAATCTGTAACATATGTATTGGTTGTATGTTACCCTGTTTCTCCTATTTGTTTTTGCTTTTGTTTTTACTCTTCAAAATAAAATAAAATATAATTTTCAAAAAAGAAAAAAAAGCACATTATACCTGCAGTATTCAGAATGTAAACAAGGCAGGACAAGACTAGAGACTAGAACAAAACAGACTGAATTGTAATCCTAACTAGGAAAACAGCATTAAGGATAAGAAAAGTGACCAAATTTTAGAGATCTTTATGAAGTGGAGTGACAGAATTTGTCAGTGAAGACTATGACTGGGTAAGGGAAAGAGAAAAATTAAGTAAATGCTGAATATTGATAGGCACTTACTGACATAGAAAAGATATAAGAAAGAACAGATCCTGAATGAGATAATCACTTCAGTTTTGGATGTGCTGAGTTTGCTTTGCCTTTAGGACACTGAAATAGAGGTTTCTAAGAGGTGTGAATATACAGTTCCATAAATAAGGAAAAATCTCAGTTGGAGACTGGATTTAACAGTTCTGTCCTAGAAAGAGCAACTGAAGTCACGGGTGTTGGTGAGATTATCCAGAAGGGATATGTGAAATGAAACCACTGTGATGCAATGACTGAGCTCTTAGGAGCAACAAAATATAGTACTTTTATAGAAAGGGCAAAATAAACATATAGACATCTTCACACATGCAGAAAAAAACATCAATACTCTCTCATAACAATAACATTCAACAAACTAGTATGAATGCAATTTTTTATCTGGTTGCTGGCCATTTCACATTTCAACTAGTCAAATACGTGTTCACATTGATTTGTCATCTGAATAAGGTGGTCTGTATTCTCAGTGTCTGTATCATTCAATTCTTGCTTCTCTTCACACTGATAAATGTTATCTATGAAAAACTCATAGATAATATTTTACTTACTCAAAAAATGCTGAGAACTTTCCCCAAGATAAGTAAAAAGACAAAGATATGTGCTCTCACCACTTCCACTTCTATTTAACAATGGAGGGCCTATATTTTGTGACTTCATAGCCCTCAGAACATAACATTGAATCCAACAATCCCATCTCTTATTTTCTGCTGTAAATTTTTACATTAGCATAGTAATTACTGGCTACACACTTCACTATCTTTCCCTGAGGAACAGGAAGCATTCTATGTGTTTACTCACTTGGTATGATGAAAGGCCAGATGTGTGTACAAATCCAAAAGTGGAAAAACAGGATTTTCACCAACATGCTGCTCCATGTAACAGATTTGGCATATGCTTACCTAAGTATCACAGAGGGTCCAACAGACCTACACCACTCTAAGATCTGTGGGGTGTTTTTTTAAAGTTTTCTTTTGATTTTTCTGGTAGAAGTAGCACAATTCAGTACAATGTCAAATGAAAAACCAGATTTAAAAGTTTTGGAGGAGGTAAAAAAGGAATCATTAGATTACTCATGCACAGATGATGAAGATGACCCATGATGGTAAAATGCAGGCTTTCATAACCAAAGAGTGGTGTGGAGGTATGATAACAGTGATGATGGTGACTTTGATGTTGGCCATGGGAGCCAAGTTCCTATGACAGTGAAATGGAGCAAGAATTGAGTGATATAGACACTGGGAATGCAGACCATCTTACTCAGATGACAAAACAATGTGAACACATATTTGACTAGTTGAAATATGAAATGGCCATACAACCAGTTGAAAAATTGCACTCATATTAGAACTAGGTCCAAACATATAGTGAAGGTCTTGGCAGGGATGAAATGTATTGGACAGAATTCCAGCACTGCCACTCAATGTTGGAAGCCAAGATGCTATAAAATGCACAAAGTCTGTCCCTCTTGGGGGGGGTGGGGAGGAGGGGTACCAGGGACTGAAATGAAGTCTGAAAGGCAAGTAAAATGTTCTAGATGCATCAATAGCCATATTTTAAAATGTATTGTTATTATGACACCTCTCTAGCCGAACTGAAAGGATTCATAAGTCTGCTATACTTAGCAGGGGTTTCTCATGGTGACTGCAGGAATTTAAAAGACTATGAAAAAGCAATGGGCTACAATATGGCATAATAATGTATGCCCTTGTAGATGTAAAGACTCACTATGCTTTCAATTTAGACATTTATCCTGGAACTCAGCCATTAGGTCCTTATTCGTGTAGTATTAAGCTGAATGATATTATAAACAGACTTGTTGCTCCCATCTCTCACTAATTGGAGTATGACACTGAACAACTGGTTTACTGGTTTCCAACTGAAATTACACTTGCTAAAAGAGCACAAGTTAGGGCCGGTGAGATAGCTCAGCCAATGAAGCAGCTGCCATGGTTCAATCCTGGGCACCACATGCTGTGCCAGCCCCACTTCTGGGTATGCTGATCCAGCACCGAGACTGGGCATGGTAGTGCACACCTATAGTCCCAGTGCTGGGGAGGCTGAAAACAGGAGGATTACTACAAGTCCAAGCTGTGTAGTGAGATCCTGTACCAAATACATAAAAAATAAATAAATAAAATAAAAATAAAAATAAGCAACAGAGAACAAGTTGACCAGTGCAGGAACTGTACACATGAACAAAGCAGAAATTCCAAATGAAATGTTGCAATTTTAAAACAAAGAACTGGATAACACAATCTTTGGATTTCAGAAAGATGTAACATTGACTTCATATACAGCAAAGAAAAACAAACTGGTATTGCTGATGTCAACATTTCACCATGATGGAAATACTGATAGGGAAATCTCAACAAAATGGAAGCCTAAGATGGAAACCAGAATGGATATTGTTGAGTTTTGCAGCAACTATGTTGTCACTTGAAACATAAAGCATTGGTCAATGGTTGTTTTACTCAGTCCAAAACAAGAATTACATAAATAGTTTGACTGTTCACAAGGAAAATAACAAGTGCAAAATATGACAGAAATTATCTTAGAGGACTGGGATAGGAGCTAACAAGAGATCATTTACAATAGAAGAAAAACAAAATGTTTCTGTCCAGGGAACTATACCAAAGGCTGTGGAGCACACTGTTGAACTGACAGGTGAACAGATAGGCAGAGTATCACAAAGCCCTACTAGGATAGCAGAAAAACAAAAAAGATGTCAACTATCTATCCCCTACAAGGAAGGAAAGGAAAAATAAAACATATGCTATCAGTGTAAGAGATATTTGTATATGAAGCATGCAGTTACCATGAGTGAAGACTGCCTTGCATGTAACAGATAAAGGGAAGACTTTCTGTACTAGATTTTTGTTCGTGTTTACATTGTAGTTCACATAGATTTTTATTTTTGATATCATTTTTAGGTTGTGTAAGCAAGCTGTGAGAAAATGTTGGTGTCTACTCAAAGCATTCATCATATAATTGATAGTTTATTTTATTGATATCCCCCTGCAAAGAGCATGCAGTACAATATAGTAGAAAGCTCCACCAAAAAATGGGTACATGACAAGACTGCCACATATGGAGAAGAAGTTAAGCACATGTGCCATCAGTATAAGCAATACACATACATGTAACGTGCAGTGGCCATGTGTGAAGACTGGGTGTTACAACTGAAGCAAAGCTTATTTTTGTGGTAGAGTTCTATTAGTATTTTCATTGCAGTTCATATAGGAATTTATTACTTATGTTATCTTTTATGTATTGTAAGTAGGTACATAGCTGATGTGAAAATGTTTATGTCTATTCTAAACACACAATACATATTGAGAATTTAATAATTGATTTTATTGATATTTCATGTTCCT
>NW_004524878.1:1117774-1132586 GCF_000260255.1 Octodon degus
ATTTATTTGTGATGTGCTGTGCTTTTTCAGACTTTGTGTACCAAAAATATGAATGTTGGAAATTTTGATGCTTTTTCATAGACTAAATAAAATTCAATATTTTTGTGATTTTTTTCCTGTTATATACTCATGGCTTCAAATAATAAAACTCGTAATATTACAATTAATAATTCATCGATAGATATGTTTTAAAGAATGAATGTGGGCCTGACAGACCATTGTTTCTGCGCCTTGTGAGAAACTGAGGTGAGGCTCTGCAGGTCAATTGGGCCCAGTGAGACACAGCTGCAGTCTGCGCCACTCGGGATGCTAAGATGGCATGACCACCTGAGCCTAGCCTGCACAGCACAGTGAGACCTCATTTCTTTAAAAACAGAAACTACAGTAGTGAAAACAGTGGCGTGGCCCTGGCCTAGGGTATGGATACATTCATTTATTAACAGAACAAAAGTGACACTCCAGAAATAAATCTGCACTTATGGTCAATAGATTTTCCACTAGGATACAAAGACAATTCAACAAGGAAAGAATACTGTTTTCAACAAATCAGGCTAGGATAACTCGTTATCTTACACATACACACATACACACACACACACACACACACACACACAATGAATGTGGGCCCCACCTGATCATATATATAAACCAACTCAAAATAAATAAAAGTTGTAATTTAAGAACTAAAATGATAAGATTCTTAGAAGAACACACAGAGATAGAGGTTTATGACCTTGGATTCCTTAACAGCTTATCAGATATGACACATAAAGCACAAGTAACCAATGGAAGCATGGGTAGATGGACTTCATCTAAATTTTAAGTCTGTGCCTCAAATGGCACCATCTAGAAAGTAAAGATTACTACCATGTAACACTGAATTGAGTAAAATATTTGCAAATTATACAGCTAATTAGGGCCTAGTATTCAGAATATGTAAAGAGCTCTTACAACTCAACAATATAAAGACAATCCAATTTTTTGTGACAATCCAATTTTTTAATGGCCAAGGATTTGAGTAGACAATTTTCCAAGAAAATATACAAATGCCAATAAGCACATGAAAAGATGTTCAATATTTGTTTTTACCAGGATAATACAAATTAAAGCCACAATGACATTCCATTTTATAACTCACTAGGATGATTAGAGTAAAAGAAAACAAAATCAAAATTATGGCAAAAAAAAAATAAAAAAGAAAAAAATTTAAAAAAAAAACCATAATCAAAATGCTGGAGAAGAGGTAAAGAAACTAGAACTCCCTATAATGCTGGTGGGAATCTAAAATGATATTGTTACTTTGGAAAACCCATTGGCAGGTCCCCCAAAATGTGAAACACAGGGTTATTATATGCAGCAACAACACTCCTAGTATAAAGTCAAGAGAATTTCAAATTATGTTCACAGAAAAAATGTATATATGATGTTCATATAGCATTATTAATAACTTAGAAAAAGTTGGAACATCCATTGTGTTGGTGCACGCCTGTAACCCTAGCACTTGAGATGGTAATGCAGGAGGATCATGAGTCTAAGTTCAACTCAGGTTACCTAGAGAATTCACAGCCAATCTGGACTATATAAGGAGAGCTTACCTAAAAAAATAAAGAAAACAATCCAAATGTCATTCAGCTGATGAATGAAACAAAAAATGTGGTAATACACATATAGTAAAATATTATTTGGCCACCGTTACATGTAAAACATGAATTATGGTTAAAAACATCATTAGTAAAAGAAATAAATACACAGGCTACTTGTATAAATCTATTTACATGACATTGCAGGAATAGGCAAATCTATAAAAATAGAAAATTGATAGATGAAGAACCACAATATAGTGCTGCAAAACGTCCTGTTCTGCTCCCCCATGCCTACTTTTGCATGGAGGGGTGGAGAGCTACAACAAATGTCAGAGAAAAGAGTAGTGACTGCTAGCGGGTACAAAGTTGCTTTGTGAGGAGGTGAAAATATTATTGAATTAGACAGTAGCAATGGTTGTATAACCACAAATTTATACACTTTAAATAGATGAATTTTATGGTGTATAAGTTATAGCTAAGTTTAAAACGTTAAAAATTTCCAGAACAATATAAACGGAACTGGTGGAAGTCAATATCAAGTTGGAATGGGATACAAATGCAGTGAGAAGTGACTCTTCCCGGAAGCTTACCTTTAAAGAATAGAACAAATGTTTTGCAACCTGCTTAAGGAGAGCTTTGTTTTATAAGAAAACTTGTGTATGCTCACAGACTGAGAACCAGTTGGCAGAAATTATTTTTCAAGATACAGAAGAGAGGGAATTAGGGACAGAATACAAATAACTATGGATCAAAGGAAACAGAGGGGATGACTCTGGTACCAAAATTTTAATAGTAAGGACCCCGGGTCTACCTCCTCTTAGTTTCCTGTACAGTAGAATGGAACAAGTTATAGTTTCTCATAGAACTCCCAGAAGTATGTGGGTTTCTTCTAACTGGATAAAGTCAGGGTTTGTATCTTTCCTAAAATAATTACAGTGACCAGAAGAAAGAATTACAGTGATTTGCCAAAGTTTTTGCCTATTCCAGAACCAGTCTCTTGGACAGATAGAATCAGTGCTAAAAATGTAGGTATGAGTCCCATGTTCCACTTCTGTAACCCTGAGTGAAGTCATTAGTTCACAAGTAGAGGGTTGCCCCAAAGGAAACTGGGGAACTATTTTTTAAAAAGTGAATGCTAGCTAGGCAGGCAAAAACAATAAGTATGTTCTCAATTTCTGTCTATAAAAAATGAAGTTCTACTACTGGTAGAAGGAAAAAATTATACAGCATTTCTAGAGAGAAAATACAAAGCTTTGATGGAGATCTTAAATGTACATACTATATAACTAGAAATCCCATTCATTGAGACCAACACAAAAGAAATGTTCACAAATGTATCTAGAGACAAAAATTATTGCTTCTAATAGTAAAAAAAATGGGGTACTTAATGATGCCCACCTATAGGAAATGGGTTAAAAAACTTTCAGTAAGTTAGTCATACTGCAGAATATTGTATGGTTTAATAAGATTATCATATCAAAAGATCTCTAAGACATTAATTTTTTAAAAATAAAAATGATGGTATTTTTATTCTATATACACTTACGTTAGCAGATATATTAGCAAATATCTAATACAATGTATCCCCAATTGTTAAGAATGGCTACTCTCAAAAAAAGGTGTTATGTTGAGCTGTAGGGGACTCAGGTCAACAATTTCTGACATTGCCAGTGAAGCAGAAGACCCAATACTATTATGGACTACTGGACTCTTTTAGAATATTTTGCTGAGTTAACACACCTATAATATTCAAATAATGGAACTAAACAAAAAAGGGGATACAGATGAATGTCCATTTTGTATCTGTGTATTCAAAATGGTTAGGATCGATATACAATTACATTCTCTTAATGAATAGAGGGATTTGTTGTAATAGTGTTTGTAAATAGGATATCATGTCTGCATCTTGTACAGCAAATAACCACTAGGAAGAATGTATGCAATGTGTTAATTATTGAAGCTGTCCTATCAATTTGGTTTGAAACTGTCTCATTGCTATTTGTTTCTCAAGAAAATTATGGGAAAAATAAATAATTTTTTTAAAAAAGGAAATAGACTTTGGGAATACAGTATATGAAGAAGAAATTTTATTTTAGTCTGTATTCACTCATGCTTATTTTTACCTTTTCATAATGAGGAATTCATGTGTTATCTGTGTTTTTAACTGTTTAAAATATGAAGATCAATTTAATTTGTTTCCTTGTATTATTACAGCCAGCCTTTGCACGAGGTGCTCAGGCCACAGTGAGGAAGGAGGTGGAGGTCCTGTATTGGATCTATCAACCCTAGATGCTTCCCCAGCTCACCTCTTCTCACCTCTGCATCTGTGGTGATACCTGGAAATAAGCCAGAGTAAGAGTATCGATACCATGGAATTGGAAGATGCTGCAGATGAGGGCTTATCTTTCTAGAAAGCTGGTTGTTACACAATGCTCAACATACCACTGGATGGCCATAAGCTATAGTCTATCTGCTCCTGGAAATTTACCATCTCTAGTCCAAAATATTTTTGTTCAGTGCTTAGCATCCTGATTTGCACCAATATGTGCCTGTATATACAATACAGACTGAAGTAAAACAAATTCAAATGAGCCCATGTGGTTTGTCACCTATAAAGATTTTTCATAGAATTAATGAATAATAAAGTTGGAAGGCACCTCAGAAGACATCTACCCAGTCTCTTAATGCAATGAAGGAATAAGAATCATAGGAAAAATACTGACTTCTTAGTCCCAAAATAAAGCTCAACTCCTAACTCTGCTCTTTATTAGCTGTGGGTTCATCATTTAGTTCCACAAAGCTTAGGCTCCATCTGCTTACACATAAAATGAGAACACTGATGTTAACTCCATGAATTGTTAAGGGTTAAATGGAATGATTTATGAATATGAAATTCTTGCTAAACTACAAAATGTTTCACAAATGCATGTTATTTCTGGACATCTCCAGAAAAGGGGAACTCCTATTTTACAAAACTATTTAGTCTGATTTTGACAGCTGTAATTTTCACTCTTTATAACTTCAAATCTTTTTTTTAAATTTTTTTTTTATTTTTATTTATTTGAGAGAGAGAGAGAGAGAGAGAGAGAGAAAATGTGGTGTGTGTGTGTGGCCAGCTCAGCCCACCAGGGGGCGGGGCTGGCTGGCATGTGGTGCTGGGGGATTGAACCGCGGTCCCTGATGCTTTGCCAAGCTTGTTCTAAGTAGGTGCCTTAGACCACTGAGCCATCTCTCCAGCCCCTATAACTTCAAATCTTGACCTAAATTCTTCAATACCTTTTTTCCATATGACAGCCATTTAAATATTGAAGACTAGATCTCAAGCATTCTCATTAGCTCTATCTTCTCAAAGCTAAGTAACTTCAGTTTCTTCAAGCATGTGGAAGAAACCCTTATCATACTAGAGATTATCTCTTCTTAATAATTGGGAAGGCACTACAGAGTTTTCTATTTATTTTCCATTGCTGCTATAGTGAATCACTACAAATTCAGTGGCTTAAACAATAAAAACATACCTGACAGTTCTGTGGGTTAGATATACAAGAATCACATTGAGCTAAAGTCTAGGTAGAGCTAAGTTCCTCTCTGGAGGGTTTAGGCAAAGCCTTCTTTCCTTACTGGGTTCCCTACAGCTGGAAAAGGTTCTCCAGTTTTAAGGATTTATGTGATTATACTGAGCCCACCTGAGGTAATCCAGGGACATCTCCTCATTTCAATATCCTTTACTTTAGTCAGTTATATAGCATCTCTTTTTTCTTTACAACATGTACAGGTTCCATAGATTAGAGCTTGGACATCTTATTGGAGGGGGAGAGCTACTACTTTGCCTACAATGAGCTCCTTCAAGACTTTACTGTATCATTTTCCCAGATATATTTGTGAATATAATTTACTTATGTCCATTTTATTTTTAAAATATGTAAATAAATATTTACATATGCACTTAATAAATAATACATATGTACACACCTACAGTCATACCCTCCATATGGAAAGCTTGGTCAATAACAGATTACATATATAATGCTGGTCCCATAAGATTATGGAGGAATTGAAAAATTCCTATTGCCTAATAACATGCATCATGGCCACTGTAACATCATAGCACAATGCTTTGCTCAGGTGCTTGTAGTGACTGTGGAATAAACAAACCTACTGCACTACCAGTATAAAAATATAGCACATATGCACATATAAGTATGTATGATACATAATAATTCTTGATAATAAATCTCCACATGACTGATTTAAGTATTTACTATTTTATACTTTTGTCATTAGTGTTCCTTTTACTTTAAAAAACCAAAGTTAACACAGAATATGCCAACAACACACCCACCCGTCTCTTGTGCACCTGTCTCTAGACTGCATGAAGAAGCCACTTCAAGTGATTGACCTACTTACACCATGTAGGTTTGTGCAGCTACCCTCTGTGATGTTCACACAATGACAATGTCAGATTATAACACACTTCTCAGAATGTCTTCCCCCATCATTAAGGGCTACATGACTGTACATATACACATAAATGCATGTACGTATACATCCATTATTTATCTCTTCCCCGATTATTCTGCCTTAACTATTTCAGCTTATTTATTCCTGTGGTAGCCACAGGATATGCTATCCAGTGAATATGCTTCAAATTTCCAATTCAAATTATGAATTATCTTAAATGACATCACACAACATTGATGCTGTCTTAAATGACAAGGCATCTGCCCACTTATCTCAAGTTTTGCCCATAGAGCATCAAACTATTGAGAAAAGTAAGTATTCAGTAAATCTTTCACTTTCCGCGGTGCCAGAGCTCTGCTATACAGACTATCTGAGGCTGTCCATCTTGCAGCCTTGCCAGAAGAAGCAGCCTTGACTGAGCAAAACTGCCTGATCCAAACATCCCTCTAGCTGGCTGTTAGCTCCCTGCCCTCAGAAAAGGCTATTCTCTTACACCCTCAGGCTGCCCAAGTTCAAATCCTGTCTCCATAGTAAGTCTGTGATCTTAATGGACTTAAATCTGGTTCAGTGCTTTGGTTCTTTCAGCAGTAAGCTGGAGGTAATGAGCATCTCTCAGATAGCTATTAGGAGTAAATAAAGTAATACATGTGAAATGCTAGACTTCCTCCCAATAAATCATAAAAATTCAATATACATTATGGGCAGGTGAAAGGAAGAATAAGTCTAACCCCTAACCATATTGCTTACATTATGCACCAGCAAAGATTCTTTAATGTGTCATGTGATGAAGGTAAAGGAAAAGAAAATATTGTACATATCTACATCAACTCCATTTAATTTTAAAAATACTGAATAATGGATGGGACACTCTAATATATCCCTGTTCAAAAATCTCTATGTCCACAGAAGCCAAATGAGAAATGCCCTAGAGAACTAAAGCCCTCTTTTAAATAATACACAGTGACAACTGAGAAAAATATTATAATTCTATGAGCATTTAATAGGTACCTATATAATAATATCATTAAGCTTCTCTTCTGGATGGTTAACAACTTAAGTTTGCAGACCAAAAATTAGAGAAAAAGAAGGGCTACAAGGACAGCCAACATTTTGGCCCTTGCCTTTCAAGGTCAGTGAGGACTCAGGACATAAGAGAACCTGTACTGTAACATCCTGTAACTCAGTGGTGTCCCAAATTTTCTGATCAAGGAGATTATGGGGCCACAGGGGAAAGTGATCAATGATGTAGAGTGTGCCTAAGGAAAGTCACATGGAGAAAAAGCATTCTCGCAGGCTTTCACAGAGAGCAAATTGGTCACGCAATGGCCATGACTCATCCACATGGCTAACATTGACAAAGGATCTACAAACTGCAGTACAGGGTTTCAGGTTAAATCCTGAGGGGATTTGACTGACTTTGGCAGATACAGAAGTTACATTTTTTGTTATATAGGTCTTGCTTTATCTTGGTCTTAACCAGCCAGCAGAAAAGTATAAAAACAAGGTATAAAAAGTAAAGCCACATGATTATGCTGAGCTGTAAAACACTCAAGTCAACAACTTCTGACATTGCCAGTCCTATGGATAACCCACTACTATTATGGACTACGGGATTATATTGGATTATTTTGCTGAATTTATGCACCTACAATATTTAAATGGCAATGGAATACCCATTTCTGACAAAACGAAACCAAAAAAGGGGATGCAAATAAAGGACTATTTTGTATCTGTATATACAAAATAGGATAGATATACAGCTACTTTCTCTTAATTCAATGAATAGAAAGATTTGTACTAATAGTATTTGGACAGGATATCATGTCTGCATCTTGTACTACAAATAACTACTACAAAGACAACAATATGCAATGTGTTAATTATTGAAACTGTCCTACTAATCGGTTTTGAAACTGTCTCATTGCTGTTTCTCAAAATTAATTTAAAAAGTCTCACAAAAGTAAAAAGATAGGTACCTATATTATGAAATGGCTTTTTGTTATTATAATTATAAATACATTATTAATACAAATTAATGAGCCTCACTGTGGTATTTTTGTATATGCTTACATCATGCATTGATTATGTCTATCTTCTTCTACCTTTACCTCTGTTCCCTCCCAGCATCCTTTCCTGTCCATAGAAGCCCGCTTAATTTCTCTCTGCTTTTTCCCTTTACTATCTTATGTCTAATAACCATTACTCTATTCCATACTTCCACATGGTACACTTACTGTTTTCCACAAGGGAATAAGAACAGGTGATAATGGCTTGTTTTGTGCAGTGTAGATTTCCAGTTCTATCTATGGCACTGTAAGTTCCATAATTTAATTCTGAATAATTCATTCTGTAAATATACCATGTGTTCTTTATCCATTTATTCACTGATGGGCATCTGGGTTAACCTCATATGTTGGTGAAATTGATCTTTGATCTTTAAATAAATCAGACTGTTATAACAAGGATCTTTCTAGTCAGTTGAGTATTTCACAAATGTTTTTAATCTGACCCATAATAACAAATGCAAACCTGTGACCCAATATTTCATGAAAAATTTGAATATACTTTACATCCCATTCTTGTCTATTCTGTTTTTCCCCTTTATCAAAGCTCATGTTAAAATACTTCTGATCTTAGTAAATTAATTTTACTTTCCAGTAATGATCATGGTTCAAAGTTTGACCACTTGGAACTGAACTATAATCAGTCTGGATCTATAACCAATTAACTTCAAAATAAAGGAAAATCATGGGAAAATGTGAATAATTTTAACTGCAAATAATTTTAACTGTACCATCCAAGGTCCACTGTACACAACTATAGACATGAACAGAAATTTAACCAATAAAATTAAGGGGAGGTCATTACTGATCTCCAACCTAGGAGGCAAAGATTAGTTATAAACTTAGTAGTTTAAAAAATGTAGTAGTTATCTGATTTGTGGATAGAGACTGTCTTTTATCTTCTACTTGTCACCTGTCCCTCTTGGATCATCAATCAACCCATATGATCCTAATGCCCAGTTACTGAAACCACTCACTGACCAAAATGGCTTCCTCTCCCTTTGTTGATTTCCAAGGTTCCCAAGCGGTGCTCAAGTTCACAATTTTGTCCCAAGTTTGTTACAGAATGTCTTCATCTTCCCTACACTATATGATACTCAAACATAAGCAAAACTTGCCCAGAATCTGGCTTTAACAGTTTAGGAAGGTAGAAGGGGAAGTAGTACTTCGCACATGCATGTTTTATCTGCATTTCATTGGTATTGTCTAATTCATTGATTTTTGCCATGTGCAGATCTTGCCATACCCATTGACCTTCCCAGAGAAAACAAAATATGAAGTATCTCAAGATTCTGAGATCCACAAAAAACTACTACTAAGAATTTATCTACCTATTCTACGCACTATACATGTTTGTTATATCCAGAAAATAAGTTTTCTTTGATGGGATATTCTACATAATAAAAAAAACTCTAGTTGGTAAATTTGTACAATCATTACTAAAATCATTTTATTATTATCATAATGGCATCATATTTATTCAACTATTCATTTAATATTTATCAACTTAAGAGCTTGACAGATGATGGAATAGAAATATCCTTTATGTGACTCTGTGAGAACAGTTAAGAGAAACAACCAACCATATTCCAAGAAGAGAAAAAGAGGAAGAGCTCCAGAAGTTAAGAAACAGATGACAAGAGAGCAAAAAACATAAGAGAAATAGAAAGACAAAACAAAGTATGACATAGTCTGCAACACAACATGGCTCACATAGGGAGAGGAACCGGACTCCCCAAGTACAAGGTGAGCCTGGAAAGGGCCCGCGGCTCCAGTAACAAGTGATGGACCAGCAGTCCTAACCACAGGAGAAACCCAAGGTTATGGCAAGCTGTAAATTCAATGTAAGAATTTAGTCTGAAAGTGACTCCTTGCATGGCAGACTAATTTTGAAGAAAAACATCCCCTGTGGTCAAATCTCAGAATGTAGTCAGCAGCCATCTTGAGACATAGATTAAAGTTTGTAACTAAGGTATTGCAGGAATTAGAGGTCGCAGAACTACCACAATTCATGGTCTCTGGAGCATCCTGACACCGTGGCTAACTGGAAGACAGCCACAGAGGTAGTCATGGAGGGAGAGGTTTCATCTGAGACACTGGGAATGTTAAGCAGCAGGGAGTTTGGGCCCTAGAGAGCATGACAGCAGCACCCTCCTCTGTGCGAAGGAGTGATATCTGCTGTTGTGGTTTCTGGGGGGGATTCTGGATTTGAAAGCACTGGGATTAAGCCCAGTGGATAGCTTCCTTCCTCAGTGATGTTTGCTTTTGCCACTCTCTTATGTGTTTGGGATATGCCTCTGCTTGGATATTTGTCAAGAAATATTTGCACAGGATGGGGAAGGGTGGTTCTGGAACAAGTGGGGTACCTCATAGCCCACATGCCACCCAGGCAGTTGGGAATAGCAGTGACTCCAGCTGCGCAGAAAGACAAACAATAAAATCCTCTGAGTGAATATAATCCTGAAGTAGATGACAAACCATTGACTGAATTAATCCAGTGCGAAAGATAGGACAAAGCTCACCATACATACAGCAAGTTGAATAGAAAATACACCTGACCCCAAGTGTGACTCAGTACTGTCCCATATAATTGACAGATTCCAGTATTTCAGGTCCTGGGAAGAAACCTTACCAATCCAAACACCTTGCAATGGAGGAATTTTGAGAACTCATTTCACTTTTTTGT
This sequence comes from Octodon degus, assembly GCF_000260255.1. NCBI lineage: Eukaryota > Metazoa > Chordata > Mammalia > Rodentia > Octodontidae > Octodon > Octodon degus. The sequence goes on from NW_004524878.1 coordinate 1,128,565, forward strand.
TTTTTAATTCTTTTTCTATTTTGTTTTTTATTGTTTGTTGTATTCCTCTTACTTGTATCTAATTTTATCTACTTTTTTATTCTTTAATTATATGTTTTATCTCATGCTCTTTTCTCCTACTCTTATCTCCCTTTTCTTTGTGAATCTTGATTTTTATTTCATTATTCCTTTTCTGATCCCTTCTAATTTTTATTAGTCCTTTTTACTACTTTTAACCTTTCTTAATTGTGCCTCCTAGTTTACTGTATACTATAATTGACAGTTTCTTTTCCATTATTAATGGTAATATAATTGTTACTTTTAACTGATTTTTACTGTATGCAGAAATCTTAACAAAAAAATAGGAAAAACAAGGCAACATGACTTCTCCAAATGTCCCCAACTCATCAATAACTGATTGCAAACACATGAAAATGGATAAAATTTTGGATAAATAATTCAAAAGATTAATTTTTAAAATGATCAATGACTTCAAATGGATACAAATAAATATTTGACCTAATTAAGGAAGGCAATGCAAGGTATAAAAGTGCAATCCAACATACAAAAAGTCTGAGATGGAACCAAACAGAACTCTTAGAAATAGAAAGCTCTGTAAGTCACATCAAACTCAATAGAAAGGTTTCTCAAAAAACTGGATAAAGGAGAAGACAAAATTTAGGGCTTGAAAACAAAATTAATTATTACACTCAGGAATAAAAAGTAGAGAACAAAGCATCCAAGAACTCTGAAGCACAGTTGAAAGACGTAACTTAGAGATATTTTTGTTTAAAATGAGGTGCTGAAGTACAGACTAAAGGCATATAAAATTTATTCACTGAAATTGTATTAGAAATTTCCTAAGTTTCAGGAAATATGCACATCTATGTATAAGAAGCACTTAAAACCCCGAACAGGCATGACCATAAAAGAACCATCCCACAAGCTAGGCATAATGGTGCATGCCTATAACCCCAGCACTTGGGAGGCTGAGGCAGGAGGATTGTTCTGAGTTTCGGACCAGCCTGGGCTATAAAATGAGCTCAAAGGTAGATTGAACTGCATAGCAAGACCCCCCTCATCATATTATACTTACAGTGGCAAGAACAAAGAAAGAATATTGGCAAAAGAAAAATGCCGCTTAACTTATAAAGGAAAATCCACTAGGATAACTACAATTTTTTTGACAGAAACTCTAATAGATAGAAAGGCATGAAATGATCTATTTCAAGCACTGAAAGAAAGTAAGTGCTAACCTAGATCATTATATCTAGCAAAGCTATCCTTCAGAAACAAAGAACTGAAGACCTTCTAACATAAGCACAAAATAAAGGAGTTAATGACCACTAAACCAGCACTGCAAAAGGTAAATAATCCTATACAAAGAAGCACACAAGAACAACAGCATTAGCTGGCAATGACTGCTGAGAGCTCAGTCATCTCATATGGAAGAGCAATTAATTGGCTAGTAGCCATCTTGAAGAGGTGCTGACTGAACTCAGAAATCAGAGCAGTTGCTGGCTCCATTTAGCAGCCCCCAGCTGGGCTCAGACTTGCAGAATGTATGTATGGCTGTAGTCTGAATGAGTCTGGTCAAGGTCAGAAGGTGCAGGCTCACTGGCATTATCCAGTAGCCTGCCAAAAAGCTACTTCTGGCTTAATGAGATAAGTCAACATGGACACACAAATTCATGAAGCATTCCACATATTTTACTGCTGATTTCTGCTGGGCTTTTGAAAGTAACATTTACTGCTTAAATTTTCTTCTTCTTATTCTTATTTTTCCTTATAGCTTCTTATTCTTATTTTACCTTAAATTTCTTATACCTTTTCTGTTGTTTTTCACTTCTTTTGTTTTTTGAACCAATTTTGCAGGTTTATATCTGGTAATGTAAACAACTAATTTGAAAATAACATCATGCAATACAGCAACCATTGTTGAATTCCTGTTACTTTGTTTAATGAAATTTTGTGTCATTTCTAATGTTGTTTTTACTATTTTGATTTTAAAATAAATAAATAAATAAAATAAACCAACATGGATTGGAAATCTGTCCCCACACATTGCCTACAAGTGACAGCAAAGCCAAACCTGGAAGCAGACTTCCTTTTTTCTTTCTCTCTCTCTTGTTTGTTGTGATGGTACTGGTGGTTCTGTTTTTGTTCTTTTTGATATTCAGAGTTTTTAAATCTTCTCTCCATTGTTTTATCTTGTTTCTGTGAGAGTGTGAATGTAATTTGTAACCCTTCGTGGTTGTTGTTCTGCTCTATTCTTTTTCTTTTCTCTCTCTCCTCCCCTCCCCTCCCCTCCCCTCCCCTCCTCCTCCTTCTCTCTCTCTCTCTCTCTCTCTCTCTCTCTATCTCTCTCTCCAGTCTTCTGTAACAGTTTACCAGCTGACATGATTCCTCTTTGTTCTCCAATCTTATTTCTAATCTTTTTTTCTTCTATGTTTCCATTTTCTCAATAACTCATTTTAAATTTTAACCCATGAGGGAAAAATTGACCTATTAAACACTTACATACTGCATAGAATTGTCTGGTTTGCTTCAGGTTTTGTTACATAACTATAAACCTAGTTCATATGGTTAAAGCTCGAAAATTAAGGATTAACTCAGTTGGTCATTTTCTAGGCTGTGTCTGACGCTGATGTTATTGTTGATGGTACCACTTTAGCAAAAAGTGATAATAGTTGTTCTACACAGCTATTCTTCCTGGGATTCCGTGACTGAGATTAATTAAGGGTCACAGAAAATACTGGTGACATAGTGCCAAAGAACCAGGGTCTGGGCCAAGCAGGCACCAACTTTTCATCCCCAACAAGTTAAATAGGTAGGATCTTGCAACAGGCAAAAAATCAAAAAACTAGCTACCCAAGAGAAATACACAAGAGAAATAATCATTTCCTAAGGTTTCTGAATATCAGCACTAAATCAATCTATCATACGCAGTTTATAAGAATCGCCCCAAGCAGTAAAGTTTTTAAAAATGAAAAGAAAATGAGAGTCCTAGCCCAGGTCCGGTGAGTGTGTGGGACAGCTTCCTGCTACCCTGCACAGGCGGGACCTACTACTGGTCCCAGCCCAGGTGCAGCATGGGTAAGACCCTCTTGAACCCCCTTGGGACGCCCCAGAACACTCTGCAACACCTCCCCGACGCCGCCCACCGAGTAGGAATTTCTGCCGTGTTCCAGGAACCCCCAGACCCAGTCCTAGCCCAGGTCCGGTGAGTGTGTGGGAGAGCTACATCTCCCCCCTACTCCACCTTGTCCCCTCCAGGCTCAGCTCAAGCCTGGCATACAGGCCTGGGGTGTAACCCTACAGAGAGTGTAGTGGATAGAACCACCCAGCTAGTCCAGGAGCAGAAAATCTTGCCAGAGGGGCACAACAAGTTCACCCCCAAGGGCAGCAGCAGGAAGGCGCTGAGCACAGCAGCCAGACCAAAGCCAGGCACAGCTAGATAAATTGAAACTTTGTAGATCTGCACTTGAACTTCAGTACATGCTAAGGTTATAACTACAACGAAGATCTACAACAAAGGTCAGAAGACAGGGCTATGCAAAATGACAAAAAGCAGCAAAATGCAATCTCAGAACCCAGGCCCACCCGTAACAAGTGCAGAGGACACTAACACAGAGCAAATTGGGAATCACACAGCTGAAAGAAATGAATCAATGGCTTCTGAAATAAACAAACAGCTGCAGAAAGGTATAAAAGAACTCAGATTGGAAATAAAAAAAGAAATCCCTCAATTAATAACATCTTCAGTAAAGAATCAAATGCAGAAACATACAGAAGAAACCCAATGCCCACTCAGAACAAGTGAGGAGGACACTAGCTCGGCTCAAATGCATGAATTAATAGCGCCGATAGTAAATAAGCAACAGCAGAAAGATAGAGAGGAACACAGAGTGCAATAGTTTTCTGAAATAAAAAAAGAATTCTCAGAACTCATAACATCTGAAGTAAAGAAGCAACTACAGAAATATAGGGAGGGGGGGCCGGGCCCTAGCTCAGTCCTTTAAGTGGCTGCTTCCACAAAGCTG
>NW_004524878.1:1138534-1139663 GCF_000260255.1 Octodon degus
GGCCATGACTCATCCACATGGCTGACACTGACAAAGGTTCTACAATCTGAGGTACAGGATCTCAGGATAAATCCTGAGGGGATTTCACTGACCTTATCACACTCAAAAGCTACAACTCTTGTTGCATAAGTCCTGCTTTACCTTGGTCTTAATCATCCAGCATAAAAGTATAAAAAGAAAATATAAGATATAAAGCCATGATGTTATGTTGAGCTGTAGAGCACTCAGGTCAACAATTTCTAACATTGCCAGTCAAGCAGAAGACTCAATACTATTATGGGCTATTGAACTCTTTTAGAATATTTTACTGAGTTTACACACCTGTAATATTCAAATAACGGAACTTAACGAAGAGGGGATACAGATGAATGTTCATTTTCTATCTGTGTATTCAAAGTGATTACGATAGATGTATAGTTGCATTCTCTTAATGAATGGAGCGATTTGTTCTAATGGTGTTTGTAAATAGGATATCATGTCCACATCTTGTACAGCAATTAACCACTAGGAGGAATGTATGCAATGTGTGAATTATTGAAAGTGTTCTAACAATTTGATTTGAAGCTGTCTCATTGCTATTTGTTTATCAATGAAATTATGGGGGAAAAAAAAAGAAACTGAGAAGACACTTAAACAAGATGCAACCCAGACATCCAGTTCACCAAAGGCAAACCCGTGGGTAATCTAGTGGGACAAACCATAAAACACCCACCTGGAATCTCTGAAGTGGTGACAACATGGCAATTGAATGAGGCACTAGAAATCATATAATCAAAAATAATATCTTAGATCATTGTTTGCAGTGATCCCCAATGTGATCCATGGTGTCCATAATGAAAACCATGCTTAGTGACTCTATAGCGGATACAAACAATACAGGAGCTTAAGAGTATTACGGAAGCCAGGAATGCTTAGTATAGGAAAATAAATGGAATCCATAAGATAGATAAAATCAGACATATAGGAGAATAAAGACTCCAGAAAGTATCTGTAGCAGCATAAGCCAGTTTAAGGACATGAGCTCAGACATGGAAGACAGACTTTTAGTTAGCAATGATGAAAAGAAAAATTTCCTTAAGATAGTAAGGGACCATGAGAAATCAATTGAACAGCTGCTGGATGAGGCAAA
>NW_004524878.1:1141052-1142996 GCF_000260255.1 Octodon degus
TATATATGTGTGTGTGTGTATATCATTGACACAGAGATAAGTGTGGCAAAATTATATATATATATGTGTGTGTGTATGTGTGTGTGTATCATTGACACAGAGATAAGTGTGGCAAAATTATATATATGTGTATAGTATATAAAATAAACCAGGCATGAAAAATAATGAAAGAAGCACTAATATCATTAATATAATTGTTTGGGGCAATCTAAATACCCAGTGTCACAAAAAAAGAGATCAAGCAAACAAAAAAATCAACAATGAAATCTTAAAACTGAGTCAAACTTGAAAAACTGAACTTAGTGATGTCTACAGAGTGTTCCACCCCAGAACACAGAAATATACATTCTTCTCAGCTGCTCATGGGACGTTCTCCAACACAGACCATATACAAGCCAATAGAACATGCGTAAAGGGGCCAGGGAGATGGTTCAGTGGAATAAGCGCTTCCCTGGCAAGCTCAAGGGCCTGAGTTCAATCTCCGGTTCTGCCAAAAAGAACATGGTTAAGTAAACGAAAATGAATTGAAATTATTCCATGCATATTATCAGACAACAGTAAAGAAACTGGAAAACTATGGCAAAAGAAACCACAAGCACTTCATAAAAACCTATAAATTAAACTGCACCATCCTGAAAAGCAATGGGTCACAGATGTAATTAAAGATTTTAGACAGTTTCTACAATTAAGTGATAATGGCAATGCAACATACCAGAACTTATGGGACACAAGAAAGCAGTCCTTAGAGGAAAATTTATGGTAGACCTCAAACTTCTAGAAAAAGAAGAGCAGGCTAAGCTAAAATCTCATGCAAAAGAAGAAATGACAAACATAAGTTAATGCTTTGGAGACTAAAAAACAATAGAAAGAATCAATGAATTGAAGAGTTGGGTTTTTGAAAGATTAAATACAATCAACAAACCCTTATCCAACCTTATAGAATAGGAAAAACTCAAACACATGCAATTAGGAATGAAAAGGGTGAAATCACAACAGTCTCTGCAGAAATACAGAAGATTATATATGCTTACTTTGAAGATTTGTATTCTAATAAGATGGAAGATGCAGAAGAAATGATTCCTAAGTACATATGCGTAAAATATATTATTGGGAGAGCAAAAGTGGCTTTCTAAGAGAGGGACAGAAGGGAACCTGAGTGAGTTGCCAAGGATTCTCCTTTTAAGAGATTTTTATAGAGCAAATCCATGAGATGAGGTGGGTCTAAAGTGGAATACATCAGGACTCACTATATACTAAACACATATGAATTACCAAAGCTGAATCAAGAAGATATAAAAATCCTAAATAAACCAATATCAATAAATGAAATCAATAATTAAAAACCAACAGCAAAGAAAACACCCAGACCCTGGTGGATTCACTGATAAATTCTCCAGGACATCTACAGAAGACCTAACACCACTACTTCTGAATCTCTTTTACAAAGCTTAAATGCAGTACTTCCAAATTTGAAAGTATTACCCTTATACAAAAACCAGAGAGGGACACAACTAAGCAATAGAACTATATGCCAATCTTCCTAATGAACAGAGTTGTAAAAATTCACATTAAGATACTGGCAAACATAATGTAGCAAATCATCAATAGTATTATATACCATAACCAAGTAGGATTCATCCAAGGGATGCAGGGATGGTTCAATATACATAAATCCATAAATGCAATATAGCATATTAAGAGAGGCAAGGAAAAAGTCATATGATCATCTCAATAGATATAGAAAAAGCTTTTGACAAAGTCCAAACCTCATTCATGATTTTTTAAAAAATTACCAAAATATTTCAATACACTGTCTTTATCTCTACCTGATAAAAGTCATCTATGAAAAACCAATAGCCAGTTTCTGAGCGACTCAGCAACCGGCGTGTCCTGAGAGGCTGCGGCGAAGCCTCCAAAGAAGACGCGAGAGCTTGGCAGCTTCGA
>NW_004524878.1:1144551-1151613 GCF_000260255.1 Octodon degus
AAAAAAAAGAAAAACCAATAGCCAACATTATAACAAATGAATAAAAACTCAAAGCTTTCACTCTAAAATCAGGAAAAAGACAAAGATGTCCACTATGTCCACTTTTATTCAATATAATTCTGAAAAATTTAGTCAGAGCAATTAGGCAAGGGAGAAATAAGAGGAATAACAATAGGAAAGGAAAAAATGTAATTATCATTATTTTAAAATGACATGGCACTATATACAGAAGACCCAAAAATTCCACTAAAATGTTGCTGGATTTAATAAAAAAAAATGCAATAGCATACCTGGACGCAAAGTCAACATTCAAAAATCAAAAGCCTTCCTGTACAAACTTACTAAGTGAAAAATTAGTGAAACAACACCTTTCATAATGACATCCAAAAAGACCAGATACCTAGGAATCAATCTAATGAAAGATGTAAAAGACCTATACATTGCAAATTACAGTACTTTGAAAAAGAGGATTGAAGAGGGTATCAGAAAGTGTAAAGATATTACTTGCTATTGGCTAGGAAGAACTAATATAGTTCTTTCAAAACTGTTACACAGATTTAATGCAATCTTGATCACAATTGTAAGAGCATTTCTTGTGGAATTAGAGAAAACAATGCTAAAATTGATTGGAACCAGAAAAGACCTAGAATAGCAGAGGCAATTCTAGGTAACAAAGGTAAGGCAGGGGGCATCATAATCCCTGATTTGAAATTATACTATAAAGCTACTGTGATAAAAATAGTATAGTAGTGACAAAAAGAACAGAACTGGGGATCAATGGAACAGACTAGAAGATGCAGAAACAACTCTAGACATACTCAGCCATCTTATCTTTGACAAGGTGACAAAAACATTCACTGGAAGAAAGATAGCTTCTTTAATAAATGGTGCTCAAAAAACTGGCTCTATGCATGCTGGAGATTAGCATTAGACCCATATCTTTCACCATGCACTAAACTAAATTCAAAACAGATAAAAGATCTAAATATTAAAACAGAAATATTAAATTAGCTGGAGAATGGAATAGGTACAAGTCTTGAAGATATTGGTGTAGGCAAAGACTATGAGTGAGACCCAAAATTACATGGGAGCTATCACAAAGAATCAACAACTGGGATATCATCTTATTAACAGGCTTATGCACTGCAACGGGCACCAACAACAACACGAAGAGAAAATCTACAATGAGGGGAAAAAGAGTTTGCGAGCTATTTCTTGGACAAAGAGTTATTTTTTTAAAGGATTATTACTGAGAACATATCAAATATTTTTAAAAAATCAGACCATCCAATCCAAAAGACCCAAAATGGGCAGCTGAGATGAATACACACTTCTCAGATGAATAAATACAAATAGCAAATAAACACATGAAAAAACATTCATCACTAGTCAATCAAGAGATGCAAATTAAAAATGCTGAGATTCCATCTCACCCCCAAAATAATGGCTATTTTCAAGAAATCAACCAATAACAAATGTCAGAAGGTCTGTGGGGGAAAAGGAGCCCTTACTGTTGCAAGTGTAGTCTGGTGCAACCACTGTGGAAATCAGTGTAGATATTCCTCAAAAATATCTAGAACTAGAGGTCCCACTTGATCCAAACTTTCCCCTGCTAGGTATCTTCCCAGAAGAATTAAAAACATCATACTACAGTGATTTATGTGCACCTATGTCTATAACAGCACAATTTGTAATTGGTAGATCTTGGAAACAACCCAAATAAATGTCTATCAACTGAGGAATGGATAAAAACGGTGTGGCTTTATACAATGGAGTACTACTCAGCCATGAAGAAGCATAAATTGGAGACTTTTATAAGTAAATGGATGCAACTTGAAATCATACTCATCAAAGATGTAGCCTAAAATAATAAAACATATGACTAAGCATATATCAAAAAACTAAAAAAAAATCATACTCATAAGTGAAATAAACCAGACTCTTTTTTGTAAACATAGCATTGTCTTCCTAGGGAAGCTCAAGAGTAAAGAAAATCTGAAAGTCACAATAAAAAGTGTAAAATGGGAAGAAACTGTTCAAAAGGAAAGAGAAACAGATGAAGAAAAGGGGAAAATATGGAAGGGAAAAGATATAATCATTATACAACTAATTTCTCTTAGTTCATTGAAAAGAAAGGTTTTCCTTATATTGTTTTAACAATTAAATGCTTATATCTTGTAGTCTGAGACTATTTTACAGATAACACTATGCAATATGTTAACTATTACTACTCTTCTATTATTTTGTCTTGAAACTTTGTTTTATTTTTTTCTTTACAATAAATTTAAAAATATATATATAATAAATCTGATCCTGGGCTATGTATGTCCTCAGGTGTCAGCAGAAATAGATATCTTTCTTTTTTTCATAATTTTATTGATAAACAAATAGCAATGAGACAGTTTCAAATCAAATCGCTAGGATAGTTTCAATAATTACACTGCATACATTCTCCTTAGTGCTTAATTGCTGTACAAGATGCAGACTTGAGATCCTATTTACAAACACCATTAGAACAAATCATTCTATTCATTAACAGAATGTAACTATATATCTATCCTAACCACTTTGAATACACAGATACAAAATGGACATTCATCTGTATACCCTCTTTTTGTTAAGTTCCGTTATTTGAATATTATAGGTGTGTAAACTCAGCAAAATATTCTAAAAGAGTCCAGTAGACCATAATAGCATTGGGTCTTCTGTTTAACTGGCAATGTCAGAAATTGTTGACCTGAGTCCCCCACAGCTCAACATAACAGCATGGCTTTACTTCTTATACTTCGTCTTCATACTTTTCTACTGGATGGTTAAGACCAAGGTAAAGCAGGACCTATGCAACAAGAGTTGTAGCTTTTGGGTCTGATAAGGTCAGTGAAATGCCCTCAGGATTTATCCTGAGATCCTGTACCTCAGATTGTAGAACCTTTGTCAGTGTCAGCCATGTGAATGAGTCACGACCATTGCTTGGCCAATGTGCTCTCTGTGAAAGCCTGAGAGAGTATTTTCTCTCCATGTGACTCTCCTTAGGCACACTCTACATCATCGTTCACTTTCCTCTTTGGCCCCATAATCTCCTTGATCAGAAAATTTGGGACACTACTGAGTTACATGACGTTACAGTACAAGTAGAAATAGATATCTTTCTTTGAAGGAAGGTGACATCACCCTGGACGTCAGATTGTTTCTACAAACAACTCTACAAAGATAATTTCTGGCACACAATTTAATTTTTTTTAAAAATAATTTTTAACTCCACATGAGTAGACAATTAAACATGAATAAGTCCAGGAACATAAATTCATCACCTGAGGCTCCAGACATTAAAGCTATCAACATAGACTTTTAATAAAGAAGACAAAAACAAGAACATTTTGGCAGAAAACTGGAAAATATTTTTAAATAGGAACTCAAGGTTGAAAACATACAATTATGAAAATTAAGTGCTAAAGAAATGGTCATTATCAGGCATTAAATTAGGCCAAGCTGAAAGAGAACCCAGATAAACAAAAAACAAGCAAACAATGCATCCAGATTGAATCAAGGAGAAAAATAATGTATGGAAAAGAATTTAAGAGGTATATGGAGTAAACAAAATTGACAAACTCTTAGCTAAACTAAAAAAAAAGAATACTAAAATAAAATCAGAAATAAAGTGACAAACATAAATGCCACAGAAAAAGAATCATGTGAGTATTATGAACAATGAATATGCCAACAAACTGGAAAACTTGGATTAAATGGAATAATATCTACAAATATACAATGTACCAAGAATAAATCATGAATAAAAAAGTCAAAGCACCTATAACTAGTGGAGACTGAATCACTAAGCAGAATCTTCTCAACAAAGAAAAGCCCTAGACCAGAGGCTTTCCTAGTGAATTATACCAAGCGCTTAAAGAATTAACCTCAGTCCCTTTCAAACTCTTCTCAAAAATCAAGAGATGGGAAACTTTCAAATTCATCTTATGGGTTCAACATTAATCTGCTACCAAAGCAAAAGATATTATAAGAAAAAAACTATAAACCAATATCCCTGATGAAAATAGATGCCAAAATCCTCTACAGTATACAAAATTGAATTCAATACCACATTAAAAGAGCCACACAAGACTGGGGATGTAGCTCATGGTGGTAGTGTTTACCTAGCATGCAATCCCCAGGACGGCAAAAACCAAAAATATATCAGCAAAGGAAATTACCAACAAAGCAAAGAAAGAACCCACTAAATGGCAAAGAAATTTTCAGCTACTCCTCAAAGGACTAGAGAATATAAGAAGTCAAAAAATTTAGACATTTCAAATTTATAGACTCAATTAAAAATGAGTATCTGGAATGAATACATACTCCTTGGTGAAGAAATATAAATGGCCAATAAAAAAAAAAATTCAACCTCGCTGGCTACTTGAGAAATGAAAATTAAAACAACACCAAGATTCAATTTCACTCCAGAAAGAGGCTTACTATCAAGAAATCAACCAATAACTGGCCGGAGAGGCTGTGGGGAGAAAAGACCACTTCTCCATGTTGGTGGAATTGTAAACTGATAAAACCACTATGGAAATCAGCATGGAGATTCCTCACAAAACTAAAACTAAAGGTGTCACTTGACCCAACAATTCCCTTTCTAAGTATCTTTATAAAGATACCTGAATTGTGGAAACAGCCTATATATCCACCAACAGATAAATGGATAAAGAAAATGTGTTATTTGCACACAACAGAGTATTTCTCTACCATAAAGAAGGATAAATGAGTCATTTCTAGGAAAATAGATGCACATTAAGACCATAAGGTTAAGTGAAGTCAGACATACAAATGTAAATATCATATGGTTTCTCTTACATAAAAAATAATATAAAGTACAAAATAAAAGACATAATATGAAAAAGGAGAAAAAGACATTATAATCCAGCACTGACAATGTTCTAAAAGTGTACCTTGACTTAGTACAACTGTTTTACACGTTTCATATATTCTTTGGCCTATTAGTCTGATTTTTCAATCTATATATATATGATACTTAACTTTATTAGGTCTTATAAAATAAATGAAACTGATGTGGGAAAAATAAAAGATGGTGGAAGGAAGTGGAAGAAAAAGAATTGAAATATACTATGCACACATACCAATCCCATGCAATGAATGTAATCATTAAGTACTGCAAAAATGTACTGATAAAAGTCAAAAAATAAACAAGAGAAGTACAAAGAAAAGGTAGTCATAAAACATGACCAACAGAGATTTTTTTCCTTAGAATTCAGGGATTATTCAACATATATAAATCAATTAATGTAATATATCACATATTAACAGAATTAAAGACAAAAATCACATAATTACTTCAATTACATGATCAAGAATATCTCCCAAATATCTTGTCTGTTCAGAAGTGGGGATTTAGGAAATGTTTGGATCATGGGTCATTATCCTTGCTGGTGGATTAATCCACTAAAACATTCAGAGCTAATTATGCTGCTAGGAGGTGAGGTCTGGTCACCTGAAGTGTGACCTGGAAGGGCATTCCTCCCTCCCTCCCTTGTTCCTTCCTTCTCTCTCTGCTTCATGGACACCATGATGAGAGCAGCTTTCCTCTGCTATACCCCTTTGCCATCCTATTTCTGCCTTGCCATCAGCCATGGACTGAAATCATGAATTAAAATAAATCTCCTTGGGCCGGGGAGATGGCTCAGTAGAATCAGCACTTCCCTGGCAAGCCCAAGGGTCTGAGTTCAATCCCCACTTCCATCAAAAACAATAAAATAAATCTCCCTGAATTATGGGTGTTGGGTATTGATGGTGTCCCAATGACAAGAAAGTGGCTAACACAGATGCAGAAAAGTGTGTGGCAAAATTCAACACAATTTCATTCCAAAAACTCAACAAACTATGAATACAGGAAAATTATCTCAAAATGGTAAAACCCATAAGTGAAAAGGCCACTGCTAACAACATATGCAGTGATGAAAAACTTTTCCACTAAGATTCAGGGAAAGCAAGATACCCAGTCTAACCTCTTCTATTTGCTATAGTACTGTGATGGCTAATTTAACTGTCAGCTCAACTAGCTTTGAGAAATGCCTAGGAAATTAATAAAACACGCTTGTAAGTATGTCTGGGTGGGTTACAAGGGCAAGACCTTCGAGATTATATCTGATCCCTGGCTTTTTGCTCTCAGACTATTCTCCTGTGCTCTACTTCTTGGTTGCCATGAGGTGAGTAGCTTTCTTTCACCAGACCCCTCTGTCATGATGTTTCTGTCTCTGAAACAGACTGAAGCCTTGGAAACTGTGGTCTAGAATAAACAATTACTACTTTAAATTAGTATGTCAGATAATATACATGGAAGGCCTAAACATAGGTGTTAGGCAACAAAAAGAAACAAAAGACATTAAAATTAGAAGGGAAAAGAAAAATTATCCCTGTTCACAAACAACATAATCTTATAAACAGAAAATCCATCCTAAACTCTACACATACACACACACATATACACACACACATACACAATGCTGAAAACTAATCAATGAATTCAGTAAAGTTGTAGAACCTAAAGCCATCATACAAAATTACTGCATTTCCATATACTAGCAATGAATAACTTGAAAATGAAATTAAGAAAACAATCTCATTTACAATAGCACCTAAAATAATAAAATCCCAGGAATGAGAATAACCATAACTATAAAGATGAAAGACTACGCTGAAACCTACCAAAGACTGAATAAAATTGAAAAAGACCCAAACAGGAAGGCATTCCAAGTTCATAGAATAAATATTAAGGTATTCATAGCTTAAGCAATCAACAGATTCAATGCAATCCTTTTTGAATCCTAAAGGCACTTTTTACAGAAAGATTTTTGAAAATCTTAAAATTCAAAATGAACCACAAAATATAAGGAATAATTAAATCAATTTTGAAAAAGAACAACGAAACTTTAGTTATCACACTTTCTGGCTACAAATATATTACAAAAATCAAATATATTACAAAGTCAAAGAAGTATTATTAGGACCAGCCAAATATCTCAGTGGATTAAAGTGCCTGCAAGTAGG
>NW_004524878.1:1156134-1175954 GCF_000260255.1 Octodon degus
ATTTATATGCACAAGATGGTTAAAGCAATGATCCTGAGATTCTTCAGCAGGTTTTTGAACCTAGCAGTTACTTGGTATGACTCTCACCCTGATTAACTATATATGTTGATACCTGTGAACTAAACAACTGCACTGAAGATCGCAAAATGTAATACTAGGGTCATGCTTAGAATACCTGTCATTCTGGTCTTCTAAATATATACTGCTTGTCATGTCATACCAATTACTGCCATACTGTCTCTCAAGTAAATGTTTTTATAAAAAGGTAATAAATGAAAACAAGAGACAAGAAAAAAAAGTTATAGGACTGTCCTGCTACAATGCTGTATATGGTTAGATTTCTAAATTTCTGTATAAAAATATGTAATTGTTTATTCCTATTTTTTAATTTTTTTTTAATTTTTAATTTTTTTATTCTTCATATTCTGCAGGGACTTAAAGTTTAACATATCAATATTTGATGAAAAATACCTGTTCCATGTTATGTCTAAGATGTTTGATATTCAGACATATAGTGAGGTTAAGCTCAACTGCCTATGTAGTAAGGTAATAATAATAAGCTTCCAGACCAAAAATTACAGAAAAAGAAGGGCTGCAAGGACAGCCAACATGTTGGCCCTGGCCTTTCAAGGTCAGTGAGGACTCAGGACATAGGAGAACCTGTACTGTAACATCACAGTTGTAGCCCAAATTTTCTGATCAAGGAGAATATGGGGCCACAGAGGAAAGTGATCAATGATGTAGAGTGTGCCTAAGGAGAGTCACATGGAGAGAAAACATTCTCTCAGGCTTTCACAGAGAGCAAATTGCTCAACCAATGGCTGTGAACTCATCCACATGGCTGACACTCACAAAGGATCTACAAACTGCAGTACAGAGTTTCAGGGTAAATCCTGAGGGGATTGACTGACCTTGGCAGATACAAAAGTTACATTTCTTGTTATATAGGTCTTGCTTTACCTTGGTCTTAACAATCCAGCAGAAAAGTATAAAAACGAGGTATAAAAACTAAAGTTGTATTAATATGCTGAGCTGTAAAAGGCTCAAGTCAACAACTTCTGACATTGCCAGTCCTATGGATAACCCACTACTATTATGGACTACTGGACTACATTGGAATATTTTGCTGAATTCACGCACCTACAATATTTAAATGACAACAGAATACCTATCTCTGAGAAAACTAAAAAAAAACAAACAAAGGACAATTTTGTATCTGTATATAAAAAATAGTTAAGATAGATATACAGGTACTTTCTCTTAATTCAGTGAATAGAATGATTTGTACTAGTAGTGTTTGTGGGCAGGATATCATGTCTGCATCTTGTACTATGAATAACCACTACAAAGACAACAATATGCAATGTATTAATTATTGAAACTGTCCTACTAATAGGTTTTGAAACTGTCTCATTGCTATTTGTTTCTCAATAAAATTATACAAAAAGAAGATACTGAAAAACAATAAATGCATCAACAAACTGATAGGGCTCAATGAAAGCTGTACAGAGGAAAATATACCACTTGCAAAACAATTTTTACAAAGGAAGACAAAAAGGAAAACTAACCTATTGCTCATCTTTATAAAATAGAAAAAGAATTATATTCAGAAAAGAAAAAAATGAATAAAGGTAAAACTTTGATTGACAAAAGTAAAATATCTCAAATAGTAAAATGAACAAATCTAAAAACTTATGCTTTTGGTAGCTTCCCAGTTAGCTCAGTTGTTTAAAGCGCCTGCTTGGGCAAATCTAGTCAGGTGCGGAAGACCGCAGCTCAGTCTTCAGCTCCACAAGTTGCATCAGACCCATCCTTAAGGAAGCCTGAGCCAGCAAAAAAAAAAAAAAAAAATCCTAAAAACTGACACTTTGAAATGATCTAACATCCCTTGACTCTGACTGAACAAAACTGAGAGGAGGTAAGTAAATGATTAAAGAGCATGAAAGAAATCACAAGTGCAAATAAGAAAGACACTATGACAATCATAAATGAATAGTCCGTGCTATTTGGTGTCCCAATTACAACTGCTGCATAAAACTTAGCAGCTTAAGACAACAACTACGATGTCCACAGATTTTTGCAGATCAAGAAAACTCTAGGCTCATCTAGGCTGGGGTCTTGCATGTGATTGCATGGAGAGGACAATGGGGTTACGGTTTTCTGCAGTTTTATCCACGATGGCTCACTCAATTGGCTGGCCATAAACTTTGCCTAGCAGCTGAGGCTATGCACAGGAATATGTCTGTGTGTCCTCTCTAGCACAGTGGACCTAGGGTAATCAGACGTTTTAAATGATGGCAGACTTCCCCAATGTGAGCGACACTGAACTAAGTAGAAGCTGCATGACCTTTTCTAGACTAGGCTGGGAAATTACACAGCATCACTTTGGACATGCTCTGCTAGTTGAAGAAGTCACAGGTCTGCCTAGGGAGTAGAGATGAGCATACATCTTGATACCAAAAAGAGCAAAAATGTTTACAAGCCACCAGAGATATATATTTGAAGATTAGGAGAAATAATTTTTAAAGAAATCTAAATTCCCAAATATTATGCAAAGAAGTAGAGAACATAAATAGATCTAATTCATAGATGAGAGGAAAATTAAAGGTTGAGTATTAAACAGATGCACTGGGTAGTTGCACTGCTGAGTGCTAGGTAATATTCAAAGAAAAGTTCAACATCACTTAAATCAGAGTTCTCAAACTCTAGTGAGCATCAGCATCACCTTATCAGCTAGGAAACACTGAGAGATTGGGGGCCAATCCCAAATTCTGACAATTTTACAGTGTTTATCATAGAGGTACATTACTAACAAGCCTACAGATGATTCTGCTAACACTGTCCATAGAATTCATTTTGAGTAGCAGGATTAGCAAGATTAGCTAACTATGTCCTAGTGAACAAAACCAACCTGTCACCTATTTTTATAAATACAATTTTCCTGGAAAACAGTCATACTCATTCACTTACAGACTATGTTAGCTGTTGCAATAAAAGACAGAAGTGAGAGACACAATAAGACTGTATAGCCCACAAAAGCTAAATTGAATGTCATCTGTTTACCAAAAAAAAAAAAGAAGAAGAAGAAGTTTGCTATAACCTACCAAATCCATTATCTTATTCTACCTCATATTTTCCCCTTCCAAACTTCAGCAGACTTTCTGGATCATCTACTAAGATTCTAATAGCAAAGGTGCAAAAATAATACAACAAATGACTTCCATCTCACATGTTCCTTGCATTCAGCAACAACCTGGATTACTACTTTAAAAAAGGATATGAGACTGTCCAAACTCAAAGGGAAAGAATGCTGCAATAGGTTAGAGATGTCTACCATGAGCATGCCAAGGAGCAACCTGCGGTGTATTTTCTGAGCCTAATTGTAAAATATGCAAGGTTTAAAATTCTTTCCAAAAACCTGTTGGGTAACTGCAACAAAATATGGATGTAATGCACCAACTTTTTTAACTGCACCATTAACACTATATCAGCTTTTGTTCCAACGCCTATGGAAGTTATTGTAATAATACGCAAATGTTTCACATTCATAAAAATGCAGAGAAAATAAAACCATTTTGTGATTTTATTGGAGTGTAATACAGACCAATTTTGTCATGTTTGTATACAGATTTCTGAGATTGATGTCTGCTCTTGAATGAATACTAATAACATTTCAAATGCTATAAATCTATATTTTATCAGTTGAAAATGTCCCATTATTAAGACATCTTTCAAAGATCCTAACTCTAAACTTTGGGGGCAATTTTTGCACATTAACGCTATTTTCCTATGATGTTAGCTTCAAAATAGTGGCCCAGAACACATCAACAACAGAAATTGTATTCTAAAATTTGCATATTTATGTTATTATTTAGGAGGAAAAACGTTGGCTGTTCTAGGCAAAAGAAAAATTGCATGAGAAAATTTATGTATATGTTTGTTGTCTTAGGCAGAAGAAAAATTGTAGAGAAAAGTTTTCCATGTGGATAAGAAACAGTTAAATACAGAACCCAGCAGAGGAGGAAGCAAACAGCACAGCTGCCACAGAGAGCACCAATAGTGCCACAGGAGAACTAGCCACAGAGAAGGGCCCCAGAAGAATGGGGGTGGACCAAACATAGCCAGTCGCACATGAACAACCTTACACATAGAATGAACTCGATATTTATGGAAGGATGAGCATGAATGGGGAAAGGGGGGGAAAGAAGCTTTCAACCAAAAGCTGGACTTTTCTAAGCCATTCCAACAAAGCTGTAGCTCCAGCCTGACTACAGATGGTGTTTGTACAGAACAGTTGGGGAGGATGACTGCAATAAATGAAGCTGTCCACCAGAAACGATTCCTTCTTCAGGAATCAGCCCGAAGTTGCGAGGGACTGACTTGCTAAGGACTGGGGCAGCTCTGCAAAAGGCACAGTGGCTCCTGGCACATCAGAAATAGTGGTTGTTTCTCTCAGGCCTGTGTGCACTGTCCCTAAATCTTATAAAGACAACTAAATACCAAGAATAATAAAGAACAACTGAGCATTTTAACCTTGATATACAAAAGGAAACTGTATTTATTTCATGATTTTATTTATTTATGGGTTTTATTTATTACATAGTTTGTCTGAAAACCCTGTACAAGTACTTCTGAGCAAGAGGAAGGGAAAGACAAAATGTCTGTGGTAGAGGTGATATTTGTCCAAGCTTTCTGGGTGAAATACATCAGCAAAGCAAGCTAAATTTTATTTAACAGAAAATCTTAGAACTAAGAAGTTCATGTCTATGCTTACAACCTATCAATCTCCTAAAAATTTTACAAAAAAATGTGTGTGTGCATTTTTCTAAAGAGATTCTAGTAATTTTATTGGAATCCCAAATGTTCAAAATATACTCCCAACCCCAAAAAATATTAAGAATGGTACAAACTACTGGTCATTTGCAAGGCACATGTTTTAAAATTAAATAGAACAAAAATTATAAGAGTATAACACTAGTCATAAAGGTATTATTTCCTCAAACTTGCTTCAGTGTGAATGTGAATGTGTTGTGTGCACATGCATTTGTGTGTGTAGCAAGTATAATTTTTCCATACTAAAGTCTAGGAAGTCACTTCTCTAAGACATGAAAATGGTTATATTCAGTGGGTTGCCAAGAACTGAATTTTGTAACATATTAAATCATGATCCATTGAGAACAATTAGGGCATCTGTGGTTCCAGTGGAGATTACAGTATATTGTTTTGAGTGGAACTCCTCTTTCTTTATTTGGCTTCCAGAATACCCCATGGCACAAACTACCTGACACAAGAAAAATGATGTACAGATACTAATGCACAGGGAGTCTTTCCCTCCAGCTCCCAGAAAAAGAGTTTAGATTTCCACCTGGCTTTTAAATGAAAAAGATATGTCAAGATACCTATACACTTTAGGAAAGGCTCAAAGAGTGAAAGACAATGAAATTAATTCAGAAAAAAGAAATCAACACAGAAAGGAGGCCAGGAGCAGAAGAATACATGTATATCAAATATCTTCTGGGCTGGAGAGATAGCTCAGCAGTCTAAGCATCTGCCTGACAAGCACAAGGACGTGGGTTCAATCCCCAGTGTTGTATGCCATGCCAGGTGCACTGTGCCAGTCACCAAAACTGGGCATGGTGGCACATGCCTGTAATCCCAGCATTTGGGAGGCTGAAAAACAGGAGGATCACTATGAGTCTGATCTGTGTAGTGAGACCCTGTAAACCCTGTACTAAATACATAAAAAAGAAGCTACAATAAAAACTTCAGAAACCAGAAACACCTTGCATACATTTTAACTGATATATAAAATTGTACACATTTATGGAGTGCCAAGTGATATAACACATTTTGTAATGTTCAAATCAGGGTAAGCTTAAGTTTCTTCAAACATTTATCACCTATTTATACATATATATATATATATATATATACACATATGTAAAATCTGTTTATAGCTTCTTTGTAATGTACAGTGCATCATCATTTTCTATAGTAATGCTAGCATATAACAGAACACATTTATTTACTTCTCCCATTTAAATGCAATAAACCTTTAAAATTTAAAACTAAAAGATTATACAAAAGAATAGAAGATAATTGAGAAATGTCTTGAAAAATATTCCAAATGACACAAAGTTGGAAAAGGGGAGTGAACAGATGAGAATATTTTAAAGAATTCTTTCAGAAGGTCTACTATTTGTATAACAGGAGTCATAGAAAATAAAACAGGAAAAATACAAATACACCTTCCCAGGAATAAGGACATGAATTTCCAAACTGAAACAACTACACATTTCACAGCAAACTTAATAAAAAGGATGTACATCAATAATCACTGTATAATTTAAGAACACTCAGAAGAAGGTTGGTGAAGGAACTTTACAATGTAGGGACCAAGCTGATAGCACATACAGCTACTGATCTATACTAACTCCACTAAGAGGCAAACAAGCAGACAAAAACATACACTCAAGATGAGATGCAAGAGGAAATACACGACAGTAACTACTATTGTTTAGCAATTAAACTGGAATTTAATCAATCCTAAATCTAAATGCTAGTAAGTTTTTTATGTTGATTATGTTTCTTTGCTAGAATTCATTTAGTGTCTCTTTGTTACTTACATTTCTCTGCTGATACAGTACAATTTTTTTCTTTTGCATCCATAGCTTTCTGAAGCATTTTTATCTCTGCTGACTTATAATTCTCATCAAAAAATTCTGACATCTGTGTTATCTTGGTGTTGTTATTTGTTATCATCTTTGATCATTTAGTTGAGATTCTCCTAGTTCTTAGCATAATGAGTGATTTTCTATTGTACATTGTTCAACTAATATAAGAAAATCTGTAAATGCAACTGATGAACTGGGGGTAGTTTTCTTGAGAATAAGATATATAATAACAAAACTAATTCTTAAATATAATTTACTATATACTAGGTAGTATAATGAATATTTTATATATATTCACTCATTTAATATAACAACCTTATGAAGTAACCACTATAATTGTCTGCATTTTACAAATGAGGAAACATATTTAAGTAACTTACCAATGTCACCCAAATACTAAATGGCAAAACTAGAATGTGAATCCAACTCATCTGCTCCCAAGGAGTTAAGGGGGGGCGGGGAGGAATCGAGATATATCAGGTACAGGTACAAATTCCCTAAGATGAATGTGAACATTATGTATATTTAAATGGTACCAATAAACTTAACAATAAAAAAGGAAAAAGAATCTGCCTCCAAAGTCCATGCTTTTGAAATCATTATGCCATAATGCCCTGAATAATTTATCGTTGTATTTTTTATTTGTATAAACATGTCTTTTCCCTAGGCAGAAACAGGAACTATAAAGGGTGAATCTTGTCATTTTAGTAGTCATAAGTATGACAAGTATGGCATATTCTATTGCTACAAACTAAAATAAAAACTCCAAAGCAGGAATTTTTCTAGAAAAATAAAGAGTCAGGAAAATAAGCAATTTCCTATGAATTTTGCACAATGTCTTCTCTACACTATTTTCTGGTGCTCAACAAATGATTGTTGAATGAATGAATGAATGAATGAATGAATGAATGAATACATGCCTGTTTCTACAGACTCTGAAAAAGGAACAGCATATCCACTTTACTTAAAAGATGCTAAAAAGGGAAAGAATACAAAACTATAATCTCCTAGCAGAAAGAATCCCTACAAGTCATAGGTTGGGAGCCCACTGTTTCAGAAGAAAATAATAAGCCCATGAACCACTGTTCTCTGGCCAACTAACCATTCTGACAACAGAATGACATCTGAAAACTAAGAAGAAAGCTTACCAAAAAAAAAAAAAATACTGAAGATATAAGCTGGATGTGTAACTTTAAGAGTTGTCCAGACTGTTCCTTTAATATGCAACCACATCCCAAGAAACATCAAATCTATCAGATGTATTTTTGGAAAGTTTACAGAAAAGGCTTTGAGATAAAAAATTATTAATGACCTTCTAAACAAATACAACTTTAGTTTTTTAAAAATGTAAATCCAGGCCAAATTAAGACTCATCAAGCCCATATCATAAAGATTGACACTAATACCAAGCTCAGGCCCCAAGGAAATTAGTGGCGTTCTCTGGAATTGTGCTGCATCTCAAAAGCTGTTCTCTTAGCAGAGGTAATGGGTCTCTACTACCCTGGTCTAATGAGGCAATGAGGAATATCTGGGAGACAGAGTATAAATGAACATTATGGTGAGGACAACATGGAGATTATGATCTGACTGGAGACTCTTTGCACCTCAACTCACAGAAGAAACAGTTCATATTCACAAATAGAAATATTTTCATTTTTACCCTAAAGCAAAAAAGTGCCCCCCAAACACCAATAATAATAAGAGTACACTACTCAATACTTTTGCACTGCAAAAGACAATAAGAGTTTTGGAGAATAAACCTATAATTACTTTTTTATGTTAAAGAGTACCCCTTAACAACACATGGAATAATTAATTATTTGGTATTAAGTGGCATATATCATTGAACTAACATGAATATATGTTATATATGTAACACAAATATGTATACTCATGAGTATATAAATATATGTAAAGAAACATGGTGAAGTTATAATATGTCACTTATAGCTAACTCATACTTGACTATATAAAGACTAATATAAATTTAAGTGTTTTGATTAGTAAATACTACTTGTTTTTTCCTTTTATTTGGCAATTAAATAGCACATTTTTTGCTCTTGATGTGCATTTTTTTTAATTTTATTGAGAAAGAAATAGCAATGAGACAGTTTCAAAACAGGTCAGTAGGACAGTTACAATAATTAATACATTGTTATTATTGTCTTCATAGTATTCATAGTACAAGATGCAGACATACTATCTTGTCTAAATATTATTAGTATAAATCTTTCTTCTCATGGAACTACAAGAAAGTAGCTATATATCTAACCTAACTAATTTGTATATATACATATATTTTTTCACTATAAAATGGAAAAATCTTAACTAAGAAGTACTCAAAGGTTTTCTCTCTGGAATTTATAAAAAACTAAAAAACATTAGGACCCTCAAAATTTAAAGACCCAGTTCAGAAATGGGTATCCAAGATGAATGCACACTTCTCAGAGGAAGAAATTCTAGAAGCTAATAAATACAAGAAAAAATGTTCCACATCACTAGTCATCCATGAAATGCAAACTAAAACAATACTGAGATACCATCTCACCCCACAAAGCATGGCTATCATAAAGAAATCAACCAACAACAAATGCTGGAGAGGCTGTGGGGAAAAAGGAACCCTTCTCCACTGCTAATGGGAATGTAGACTGGTGCAACCATTATGTAAATCAGTGTGAAGACTCCTTAAAAAACTAGGACTGGAAATCCCATTCAAACCAGCTATCCCCCTACTGGGAACTTCCCCAGAAGAACTGAAAACATCATATCATAGTGATGTATGTGCACCTATGTTTATAGCAGCACAATTCGTGATAGCCAAATCTTGGAAGTCACTAAAATGCCCGTCACCTGAGGAATGAATGAAAAAGTCATGGTGTTTTTATACAATGGAGTAAATACTATTTGATGTATCATCTTTTAGTGAGCCTCAAACTAGAGATCACATGATCAACTTAAGTCCTAAATATTTTACAATAGAAAACAGATGAGCAACTAAAGATTCCTAAGAACTCAGTTCAGTCATTCTGTCTTCAAAATATGAACTGAATCATGTCAATTACTTGAGAAATGTGTACATTTTCAGTGAGTAGATTATTTAAAAACTGACCTAATTTACTAATGAAAGAACAAGTGTATTTTTGTCTTTGCTTTTCTACAGAGGGTTTAAAAAAAAAGAACTCTCATTTTTGATTCAGGGCTATAATACAGTTTTACATTTCCTGCTTTATCTGTTGAAGCAAGATAACTGGGTAGCTATTGTGCAGGTAAATTTTCATTTCACTCAGTTTTTGAATAGTTTTATTCAAAGTAAATTTTCAAACTTCAGAAAACTTAACAACCACTTCTAATAAGAAATTTTCTAGGCCACACCAAAAAAAAAAAAGCAATGAAAGAACTATTTTCAAGCATAGTATAAACAACTCCTTATTAAATATCTTTTCTCACCAACTCCAGGGTACTGTTTTCATGCATATCACTGTGTATTTTGAAATAAAAATATAAAACTGTACAATCACAAGTTGCTATTTTACTTTTCATTTGTTTCAAATGTTTCACAACTGAAGTCTGTGATATCCCAAACCCCTCCAAAAGACTTAAATAGCATTAAAACGGTTCTTTCAATTTAAAGGGCAAAATATCTGGAAAATTAAGGTCACAATGTTAGAGTGTCTAATGGAGTATGGATTTCTGCTTGAAGTACTTCAACCAAAAACCTGAGCAATCTTAAATCTGTCTCTCCTGGATATAATAAGTTTTAAAGCTTTGAATGAATTTTCAGAATGTTTCACATCTCTCATAACTTCAGAAAAGGATGCAGCAGAGAAGCAGAGAATAGTCTCTATGATAATGGAATTTTTATAATTCCATTATAAGCACCAATAAGTTACAGAGCTTTTAAAACAAAAGATGAATAGGATCATTCTAAAAAGGGGGAATCAACAGGCACTTATAGGTTTCTTTATAAGAATTTGTACTTAGGTACAAAGTACTTTTCAAGAGGCTAACAAATAGTAGATTTTTTAGTTTAAGATATCACAAATGTTACAGAATCATTAAATTAACATTAATTTTAAAATGTGTGCTTTTTATTTCAGTATGTCTATGATAAGTATGGCTAGTTTTATACACTATTATAAACCTAAGTCATTTTTCATATAAGGCACTATCCAGGAAATGCTGACAGACTAAGCTATGTGGAACATGCACAAATTTGAAACAGAGAAACAATATAAACTATATTTCAATTTTTTTTTTCTCATGAAATGTTTGTCATCTGAAACAGTGGTTTACAACCAGAAGTCACTTTGCCTTCTGGGAAACAGGTGATAATGTCTGAAGACAATTTTAGTTGGTACAGCTGGGGGAGTGCTACTGGCATCTAAAAGATAAAGACCAAAGACATTGTTAACCACCTATGGTGCCCAGGAGAGCCCCCAGAAGAGCCCCAGGACAAAGAATTATACAGTCCAAAATGTAAATAGTCCCTAGACCTGGAAGCTCTGACCTAAAATGATACCAAACACATGAACAAATATACTTGAACAATGAACAAAATATCTGCTGAGTGGAGTTTAATAGATGAAACCATTCATTAATAGAATTAATTTAATAGATGAAAATATGCAGCATTTATTTTTTATAGCTTTGCGCTGTTACTTCCATCAAGCTGACATTCCTTAATACTTATTATTTTTGTTCTCAAGGTCTTTCTTAATTTACTCATTACTAGATTCCTCTGTGATTACATAGAGTCAGATAGATGAAAAACTACATGTCCATTAACAATGTGGCCCACAATATGATTACCAGGAATCCAAAAGAGGAACACTTCATGTTATGCCTAAGATGTTTGATATTCAGACAGATGAGGTTAAACCCAACTGTATATGTTGTAGGGTAATAATAAGCTTCTCTTCTGGAGGGTTAACAACCTAAGTTTGCAGATCAAAAATTAGAGAAAAACAAGGGCTACAAGGACAGCCAACATTTTGGCCCTAGCCTTTCAAGGTCAGTGAAAATTCAGGACTTAGGAGAACCTGTACTGTAACATCATGTAACTCAGTGGTGTCCCACATTTTCTGATCAAGGAGATTATGGGGTCACAGAGCAAAGTGATCAATGATATAAAGTGTGCCTAAGGAGAGTCTCATGGAGAGAAAACATTCTCTCAGACTTTCACAGAAAGCAAATTGGCCAAGCAATGGCCATGACTCATCCATATGGCTGACATTCACAAAGGATCTGCAAACTGCGGTACAGGGTTACAGGATAAATCCTGGGGGTACTTGACTGACCTTATCAGATACAAAAGATACATTTCTTGTTATATAGGTCTTGCTTTATCTTGGTCTTAACAATCCATCAGAAAAGTATAAAAACGAGGTATAAAAAGTAAAGCCATATTAACATGCTGAGCCGTAAAAGGCTCAAGTCAACAACTTCTGACACTGCCAGGCCTATGGATAACCCACTACTATTACGGACTATTGGACTATATTGGATTATTTTGCTGAATTCATGCACCTACACTATTTAAATGGCTATGGCCATCTCTAACAAAACTGAACAAAAAGAGGGGATAAAAGGAAGGACCATTTTGTGCCTGTATATACAAAATAGTTAAGATATACAGCTACTTCCTCTTAATGAAAAGAAAGATTTGTACTAATAGTATTTGGACAGGACATCATGTCTGCATCTTATATTATGAATAATCTCTAAGAAGATAACAATATGCAATGCATTAATTACTGAAACTGTCCTATCAATCAGATTTGAAACTATCTCATTACTATCTGCTTCTCAATAAAATTAATTAAAAAAGAGGAACACTAAGTCACCATTTAATTATTATTCAAGATAGCAGGTGAAAATATTTCAAATGCCTTCAATGATTAAGCCCACAAAAATATATACTTATAAGCTATGTTAATTAAAATACCATTATTTTATTTGGTCACATTTATTATAAGCCAAGTGTTTTTCTCACTTTATAAGACCAAATAACCAAAGCTAAAAAACTCTTTAGAAAATATTCATTTCTGTAAACAATGCAACTAGAAAAAGTTAAAAGGCTCATGGGGGGGGCTTTTTTTCTTTCTAAATAGTAATTTTCAATTTCCAGTTCAAAATTATCAAATAGTTCAACTCTGATGTTCCCAAATTAATCTAATATAAAGACTGCTAGCAGAGTGGAAATCACATTATTATGCCTTTAGTTTCCAGAGTCACATGTATTCTTAACTGTTATCTAGATAAAGACTAATTTTATTGAAAATAACTAGAATACTGATTCCCTCAAAAAAGTAATTCTGGGTAATTTTAGTTTTTTCTTTATGGCTTTTTAAATTTTTTCAATTGTTTTACTATATACAGCATATAATTCTTAAAGAAAACTAATATTCTTTTATACTCAAAAAACCTTATGATAATTTACATATATTCATTAACTTACATAGCACCACATACTGTTCCAGAGTTCAATTTTAAAAACAACAGAGTTAATCATAAAGATTTGGAATTTTCACATAGCTTCCCTTTAAAGATGCACCACTTACATAATAGGGAAATTTAATATAACTAAGAGAGACTTATAAAGAAAAGCATCTAGCCAAAATAATGTTAAATGAATTACAAATACTAAATCAATCCTGAAAGCTTACATATTATTCTGCTACTGTACTTTGTCCTAGAAGATAAATATTGTTATGAGAAATATATCATTGTCCTATGTATTTAAATACTGCCCTGAGATAATGTTATTCCAATAAGAAATGTCCCAAGAATTGCTAAGACCTACCTCTTTTAAATTGAAAAGCAATCTAAGCCATTTGAACATTTATTCAGACAGAAGTGAAGGGCATAGCTTCTCAAAGGGAAATGGTTTTTAATCAAAATTTATACATAGGAAGTTGTCTATCAGAAATACAAGTCCAAGTGAACCAATGAATAAGAAAATTCTATGTAAGATTATTCTGAGCTTGGGGCCAGGGAGATGGCTCAGTAGAATAAGCACTTGCCTGACAAGCTCAAGGGCCTGAGTTCAATACCCGGTTCTGCACCCCCCCCCAAAAAAAGGAAAGATTATTCTGAGCTCATATGAAGTTATATGCACTTGGAAAACCCAAAACAATCGAAGTAAGTACATTATCTCCACATACTTTCAAATATTTTTCTTACCACTGAGAATTGATAACCATGGAGAATGCTGATTTGTACATTTCTTTCATTTTTACAATTAAATAAGCAAGCACGCCTTCAGAAAAAGGCCAAAGTGGGAAGGATGAAACCATTTATAAATCTAAAATAATCTGTGTGAATATATGTCACTGAAATGGGCTAACAGACATATAACCAACCCAGTCAAAGAATATCCCTTTGTAAGAAAATAAAAATTTAAGATCTCTACCTTTAGAAATAATTTATTACATTTCAACCCCTTATTATATTTGTTTTAAGATCACTACTTTTAAATAGACAATCTACCTTCTAACAATTAGTTTATAAAGTTCCTTTAACAAATTTTATTGAGAGCCTACCATATGTAAGGGACTGTGTTAGGCACAGAAAGAGAAACAAAGACGCATCCCATAAGGCTTTGATTTTAAGAAGACATTCTCGGAAACCATTTCAAAACAAAAAGGGTGTAAAATAGCCAATACTGTGGTGAAGGATGGTTAATACTCTCTTACTTCAAAATACATTATAAAGCTACTATAACTATGAAATATGTTATGTAAAAATAGATAATTCAACCAATAAAACATGGTAGAAAGGTCAGAAATAGATCCATGAATTTATTTGCACTGATTTGACAAAAGTGCTGGGAATATACAAAGGGAGAAAGGTAACCTCATTCATTAGTGGTACTTGTGCTGGGAAAACTAGACAGTCTCACATACAGAAAAATGAAACGTGATGCTTAGTACATGCTTTAGTGATCTACTGGACCTTTGACTTCCAAACTTAATTTGCTTCTGACGGCTGGTTGTAACTCAAGTTGGTTGTAAGTGGAGACTATTTTTCCTATAAGAAATAATGGAAATACCCATAATGTGTTCCAAACCTTCCAAAGCACTCCTTAACCAACCTTTCATAATAAAAAGGCTTGTAGAATGTGTTTGCTAGAAATACTAATAATTTCCTAGCATATTCACCAAAAAGTTACAAAATGCACCTAGTTTATCAGGAACAATTTCATACTGTACTCATCATGCAAGTTGACATCTTTGGCTTGCAGGAATGGGAGGTTATTATTGTTTGGAAGGAAAGTCTCCTTCCATAAAAACATCAGGAATCTGGATCTCTGGTGTCTTTTCTCGCCTTGGAAGAGTCTGTAGCCCACTAGGATCTGCTTCTGGCTCACTGGGTTTCAAACTTTTCAGAACTAAACACTGGTCTAAGGTCTGTTTCTGTCCTTTAACACTGCTCTGTGTCATGACATGACATTGTCATTAAGCAAGCAAATAGAACAAATTCACTTTTTGTCTCTGGATAGACCTTCTCTACAAATGTTCATAGCTCTGTCCATTTTCTCAAGACTTGCAGAACTTCACTGCACTGATTATTAATACTCTTTCTCCCCTTCAGAAAGCTCCTCATCTGCCATTCTGTTGTTCAGCCAGAAGCTGCTGAAGCTCTCTGTAGACAGGTCCTGAGTGTTCCTCCACCAGTTCTTCAACACCATGATTATCTACCTGCAAGCCTATGGACTCTCCTATAGTGACAGTATCATCAACCACAGTCAGTTAAGGCTCAGGCCCCTCTACACAGCCTTCAAAGCCTCTCTCCTATATGATTTTAGGCCAAACTTTTTTTCCTGCAGATCTCAATGTCCTTAGAGAGACATTAGTCCAGGATTTCCTAACTCCATACAAAAAGGATATTGTAATGTTTCTTCTAGAACTCTTTAGGAGTTTATCTGTGTCTGAGAACATATGAAATAAATTCAAAAAATTATGGAAAAAATAAAAAAGAAATTAAAAAAAGAAATAAGTTCAAGAACAGTTACTTGGTAGGAAGCTTGTTAAAGTTAGCTATAACCTGTTGGTCCATAGACTGCAGTAGAGGAGTCATATTAGGTGGAAAGAACTCAACTGGGAGCCATGAGACTTCTTCCCCAATTCTTCAAAATCTGAAAGGTGAGCAGGAGCACTGTCCATAATGAGAAAAGTCTTGTGGTAAACCTTTATATTTCTTAATGGTAGGACAGAAAGTGTCCCTGATCCAGTCAAGAAAAGTACTCTTTTTTACCTGGGCTCTTGTGTTAGATTCTCCACATGACTCCTAGCCTATTCTTCATGATTTCATGTTGTATGAACATTCTAGGCATCTGAGAGTGATAAATTAAGAGTGGCTTTATGTTGAGGTTACTCTCACATTGGTACATAGCAAAAAGTTGATCCCAGCCTTCAGAGTTGTAAAGACTTTTTCTCTTCCTGGGTAACATTTGGTCTCTTGGACATTTTGCTTCAGAAAAAGCCATCTTAATCAGAGTTGAAAACCTGATGAGAGCAAAAGCCACTTCTCTGTGTCATCATTTTGAAGTGGTGTATGTAATTTTCAGCAGCCCTTTTATCAGCACTGGCTGCTATAGCATGCCTAATTATGCTATGAACCATAGTTCTTGCTTTAAAATTGTGAAACTACCCTTACTGGTATGGAGTGTTTCATCATTATTACTCATTGATGTATTATGTTTTACAACATCTGCATTTATAGCCCTAGCTTTTTCATAAATTATACACTCAGCCTATAACCTGCTATCTGCCTTCTGTTTATTCACACTAATATCCTATCTCATCCAACACTGTTGATCATGACTTACTAATTTGAGTAACATCTTTAGCAACACTAGCTTCCTTATACAATCTTTTCTCTGTAAGATTGTTGAGATGGGTGTGTGGAGGTAATGGCGGTTCCGTCCGTGCCGAGCCTGAAGGCCTTTCTTTGACATCTGCAAAAGTAATGGATGGAGACAGGCCAGGACCTTGACGGTCCCAAAGCAAGCATAGATGGTGTAATGGTCTTTCTGCTTTATATGACCTTCTGAAGTTAAGTTCAGCTGCATTCTGGTCTACCTAGAATCTCCAGTGCTAATCCTTGAGTGGTAAAAATGAGGATTGAAGATGTTGACTGTGGACTTTGAAGGAAGTCATGTGAAAACTCATCTTACAATGCTTACAATGTTGAGTTGAAGGATCTTCATGATGAAATGTCCATAAATGGTAAGACTTCTAGATAATATTCTCCCTCCCTTCCTCAGGGAGCTCCTGAGGAAGCTGGTTCCAGACCTGGGCCTAGACCCAAAGTGTATGATTCATGTAAGCAGAGAAGACCTGCAAGTCTCAGGTATTTGTGATATGAGACAACGCTGAATGGCTTTGCAGGCAAATAATAAGATGGTTATCCTGATGTCTGTAAGCTTTGTGTTCCCATCTTTTTGTCCCTAAGAAACCCCACAAACCTATGATGATGGAAAGAAAAAGTACATGGCCCTGGCAGAGCTGTTTGGTTTCCAGGTTATCTCCCTGTGCTGGGCCGGCTCTGACATCAATAAAACCATCTCCCCAAAATCAAAAAAGTTCCTTAGGTTTCATCTAAGAAAGCTTTGGCAGTTGGTGAAATTATAGAGTATGAGAACATTCAGAATCCAGTTTAAGTGTCCTGCCATATATAGGAGGGACTGCAGCGACTGTAAATTGAAATTGATGTGTATTATATACTCTGTTGGGAGTCTATAAAGAGAAATGTGTTTGGTTTGGAAATGTCTTTCTGGGTGGATTTCTTACCCAGTGTCTTGGTTTTAAAGTTTGAAGCACAAATAAAGTTTTTTTAATTGGCAAAAAAAAAAAAAAAGATTGTTGAGATGGTAGATTTTGACATGCTGTACATATTAGCAAGATTGGGTCACAGGAATGCCACTCTCCTATTTCTCCACAATTTCCTACTTCTTTAGGATTGTGATAGCTTTCTTTTACCTTCCATTCTTTCCTTAGCTTCTTTTCTAGATTTTGGGGGGCCACTTTGATATCAGTAACCATAAAAATTATACAAAGCACTGACTGAAATCACATCCACAAACACAAGCATCTGGGTTCAGACTGCCACATACTCTTTTCTGGCATTGTGAGTTCTGTACAACCACACAAACGGCTAGCATTCTGGTCATAGCTCAAGACTCTGGTTGTAATTTAAACTTAAAATTCTGGTCATAACTCAAATTGTTTGAATATGAGGCTGGTTGTAACTTGAGGGCACACTGTACTTTTTCCAAAACTTTAAAATGAATTAAAGATTTAAATGTAAGACCTGATATTGTGAAACTACTAGAAGAAAATACACAGGAAAAGTCCCAAAACACTATTCTAGGCAGTTATTGTTTTAAAATAATGTAACCCCAAAATGATAGGTAACAAAGGCAAAAATGGAAATCTTGGGTTCTATAAAACTAAAAAAGCTTCTCCACAGCAAAGGAAACACTTTAAAAAGTAAAGAGACAACAGAGTGGAAAATACTTGCAAATCTCACATCTGAAAGTGGGTTAATATAAAATACAAAGGAATTCTAACAAAGTATTAGCAAGAAAATAAGCCAATTCAAAAAACTTGGCAAAGGACCTGAACAAAAGAAGACACATAAATGGTCAATAGATTATGAAAAAATGTTAACGTTGCTAATCATCAAGTAAATGCAAATTAAAACCACAATGAGACATCATCTCAACCTGCTGGAACAAAACAATCAAACTTCTGTCAAGCATATAAAGAAAAAATAATCCTCATATACTGTTTTGGGAATGTAAACTAAAATGGTCATTTTGGCAAATAATAGGGAGGATCTATAAAAAAAACTAAACGTAAAATCACCAAGTGATTCAGCCTTTCCACTGCTAGGTATATCCACAGTTGAAATCAAAATGTCAAAGGGCCATCTGAAGTCACATGCTCACTGCAGCACAAGTTACAACATGCATGGTATTGGGATGGGCACCTCAACAGAGGAATGGATGAGACATGGTATGTGGACAGTCCTCACCTCAGCGCAACGCCCCACTAATTAGCTTTCTGATGATATGAAAGTTATACGCATCTAGTAGAAACCATATTTTGAATTTTATTTTCTCCATACTAATAAGTATTATATTATTTAATATTAATAATATAAAGTAGTCTCTCCAGATACTCAATAACAGCAGTGATAATCTTCAAAACACTATTTTGCCAGTGTTTTTTGCACATATTTTATTACAAAAGTTTTTTATGATTCTATCTAACTGTATGGAGGCTAATGTGAGTTTAGCATACAGATTGAGGAATGATATTCTACAAGTTAGGATTTTTAAAATTTTAAATTTTTCTGTTTTTGAGACAAGGTTTCGCTATTCAATTCAGTCTGGACTCGAACTCACTTTGTAGCCCAAGCTGGCCTTGAACTTGCAATGATCCTCCTGCCTTGGCCTCCAGAGTGCTGGAATTACAGGCCTGCACCACCACACCTACCCAAGTTAAGTGTATTAACTGTATTTTTCAATTTAATAATATTTTCAACTCTCATCCTAAGTCAAGGAGCACTTCTATATACAACCTTTAAAGAGAAAAAAAAATGTCATTTGCAACAACATAGGTATAGCAGGAAGATATATGCTAAGTGAAATAAACAAGGCACAGAAAAATAAAATAACATGATCTCACTTATTCATAGAATCTAAAAAGGTCAAACTCACAAGAAGTAGAAAATATTTTAGTATATGTGCTGCCGAAGCGAGCACAAGAAGTAGAAAATAAAATGCATCTTTTCAATACTAGAGGTTAAGGTGTGGAAAGAGAGGAGAGGAATGGAGAGTTAGCTGTTGGTCAAAGTATATAGATTCAGTGAGACAGGAGAAATAAGTTTAGGGAGTGTGCGGAGAGTTTCCTGCTACCCTGCGCCTGCGGGACCAGTCCCAACCCAGGTGCAGCGTGGGCCGGACCCTCTCCCAGCCCCTCGGGCCGCCCCCACCACTCCGTAGTGCCTCCCCCACCCCGCCAGCCGAGTTCGATTTTCTGCCGAGTTCCAGGAGCCCCCAGACCCAGTCCTAGCCCAGGTTCGCAGGAAGGAGCTGAGCACAGCAGCCAGACCCAAGCCAGACGCAGCTGGATAAGT